>NW_011967197.1:239314-244390 GCF_000949405.1 Vollenhovia emeryi
TTTGAGCGACTTTCTCGACAATGTTTGTGAAATATTTGTTGGAAACCGTTTCTCATTAGAATTGTATGTTGCTGCTAACGAGACAATGCTTTTGTATTCATTGCAGGTGGAGAATTGGATCTCAGTTTAAAACACGTGTTAAATATTTTTTTTAACAAAAATATTTCAAAGCAAAAGTATGCTGAAGTAGAATTGAGACCTTGCGACTGAAGATTAACGCGTGAATACAAAGTACATATTGTCAACCTTTGACCAACTGCAAGTTAGTTGGTCTTCATCAGAATCTTAAATTATTTTTATTAATTACAAATAATGTTGATAATTTCTGATGATGTGTATGGATTCTTCAGCAAATGGGGCAATATATTCTTTTATATATATATAAAAAACGCTTACGAAAATAAGGAACCTTTGCCATACAAACCTTGTATATTTGCGAGTCCGGCTCGTTATACTTGCAGGCGTTGTCAAACATTAATATAAAATCGGACACCAACTCGTCCAAGTTGTCATATCCGTTATTCTTTAAAGTGGAAGCTATCTTCTCCATATGTATAGGCTGCTTTATCACCTCATAATAATCTGGATATTCATTTTTATTTGGTAATTTCATGAAAATTAGAGATAACTGCCTCCCTTTTGCATCGTGGTAGTCTTTTATAGTATCGTAGAGGGTTCGTAACTTTTGCAGATGAACCGGTATTACTTTTTTCGGTCTCCTGAACATAGAAAGAGGGAAAAAAACGGAGAGAGAAGTAGAGAGAAGACTAAAACGAATCAGCGCCGTTATCCCCTTCATATGAGTTACGACATACCCGACGTTTCTCGTTGGGGTCGACGCGGTAGACTTGGACCTAGGATTATCCGGCAAAGGTCCTAATTCTTTTACTCTATCCATCAAGACCTTCTCCAATGTATTCGCGTCTTCGTATATCAACGAGCCTTCCTCGTTATATTGGCGACAATTACTGAACATCAACTGAAAGACAAAGGATATAAACTAAATATCTATCGCAAGACTATCACTATCGACCGGGGTCGAGGTGACAAGTACCTTAAAATCCTGTATCAATTCGTTTTCGCTTTGATACTTCTCCGCTTTAATATTGGCTTCGATAGCCAACATGTCTATGGGTTCCGCTATCACTTGATAGTAATCCGGATACAACTTTTTGGAAGGCTTCTCCATAAACATTAACATGGGCTGCCGACCGTCTTCGCACTGCAAAACGCAACACGGCATGCTGTAAGTTGACCGATTACATCGAACGTGACGGTTTCTGGAATTACTTACGACGTATTCCACGACACACTTGACTAATGCGTGCAATCTCTTCTTCAACGGTATATTGTCTTTGTATTTCCCTCGTGTCAGTAAATTCGACGCGCGTTTTATCAACTTAGGTTGCTGCAGACTGTTCTCGGATTCGCTATCCGAATCGGAGTCCTGTAGAAATATTGAAAACTCTATGTTACATCCGCTTTTCGTAAATACCGTGCTGTGATAAAATTGTTGTGCTCAATTCACGGTGTATTACCTGATCGAATTCCAAGAGTTCTTGCACTTTCTCCTGCATTACTTTTTGCAATTTAACAGCACACTGCAATAAAATGGAAAAGGTGAATAACTAGACCGCAATTGCCGGGCATTGTAGCAATATTTTCCGATTCGATTTTATCTTCAAGCCCTTCGAAATTGGACGAAAAATTGAGGGCCACTTATACGCACAGTGTATTCTGTGTAACGTTCATATTTTTTTTAATTACATATATAGAGGAAAGTCCTCTGTTACGAGATTGCAGGTTTTCAGCGTCCAAATTCAATCACAAATCTTTTTTTGCAACTGTTACACAATCCAAGAATGAATTTTCTACCGAACAGATTTCGCTCCGAGGGCAATAAATTCATGGTGGAATCAACATACGATGTCTATTAATTTAACCATAGTATAACTAGTAGGTCCACTCTCTGTCGACCCCTTTGATCTTTGCGGATCCAACAATGTGTGTACGTATAATCGTCAAAGTACACTATTGCACATACAACTTTTCTCTCATTGATCTGCCCAGAACAATGTCGGATGCGCAAAAGGGATCGACGCAAAACGAAACAAATGACAGACTGGACCAACTGGTTATATTACGATTTAACAGAAACTCCCAGCTACCTCATATTACGGGACTTTCCTCTAAATGTAACAGCAAATGACAAAGTAAAATGCGTTAACCACAGAATTCTTACCTTGTACAGTCGAGAAGTGTGCATGTTATACTTCTTAGCGTTTTCAAACATGATATTCATATCTCCAGCTACTTCACTAACAGTACCGTATTCACCTTTCTGAAAATCGCAATTGGAGACGAGTGTAAAACTGACCGTTTAACGCAACAATGTTGTCGTTTCAAACAGACGAATTATTTTCACAAACTTATCATACACACCTTTATCTTTGTACGTATTTGTAATAAAGATATAGGATTCTTAATCGTCTTATAGTAATCAGGGTATAATCTCTTTGATGGAAGCTTCCAAAAATATTCGCTCATCCTCACACCTGCAATGCACAGTGAGAAACAAAACAATCTGCGACGCAGTAACAAACTCGCAGCGCGACTCCACAACGAAAATCGTACCTTGATTGTTAGGAGCCGTCCGAATGGTTTGAAATAGTTGCCACTGTGGATTATCGGCCTCCTCAGTCTCGGCAGGTTCCTCCTCCTCGTCGTCGCTCTCGTCATCTTCGTCGGGCAGCGCAGCGGTTTGCGATATCAACGATTGCGCCATGGTGCGACTGCCCCTCTTGCTTCTTGTCGACGGCGCGGTCGTAGCGATCTTAATGCTGCCGCCGAATCCGCCGTCCTGCCTTCTCGCGGCCGCCGTGATTATCTTCTTCAAAAGTTTGGCATCCTTGTAAATCTGCGAGCCAGGCTCGTTGAACTGGCAGGCGTTACGGCACATGAGCATCAGATCCTTCTCCATGTCGCCAAGCGAGCTGTACGCACCCTCTTGAATCTTCCTCGCGATCGTCTTCAAATCGATCGGCGTCTCGATGACGTCGTAATATTCGGGATAGAGCTGCGTTAACGAGATTTCAGATGAGCGCGCGGCGACTCGGCGGCGCTTATTCGAGAACGGGCTACGTACCTTTTTAGACGGTTTGAGTTGAAACATAATGTGAAGAGGTCTGTTATTGTCAGTGGGATCGGTCGCAGTCATAACCGCCGCGAACAAATCTTCGAATAGCTGCATGGTTTCCTCGTCGAGATTCGTTGAACTTTCCGAGGTATCCTCGGCGTCGTCCTGCCGCGTCGTCACTTTACGCGCCTGGAGACACATCGACGGATTAATAATCTCACCGTGGCGCGCAGCAACCCAGGACTCGACTAAGCCGATCGAAACTTACCAGTCTGCCAACTTTTAGAATGAGCTTTCCCTTGGGTTCCGGATCCTCGTACTCCTCCATGATACGATTCTTAGTATTTACACACAGTTCCCACAGTTCAGTCGCATCTTTGTATTCGGGCGAGGTGCGCTACGCAAAAGAGAAATGATATGCTTAACAGGGAGAGCTGAATCATCAGCGAGTAAACGATAGCGCAGAACAGCTATAAGAACTAGAATACTAGAATAACGTAGCAGGATCTCAATCGCCAGGTAGTAAGTGACCTGGTAGCAATAACGGGACGCTCTACGTGCACTTAGGTACTCGCTCGGGCAGCGGATCGGCAGGACTGAGCCGGACGCCAGGTCTTACCATGTAAAAAGCTTTGGCGTTGTTCACCATAAGCTGAATATCGGCGGCGAGGTCGTCCATATCGCGATACTCGTCGGTCTTCAGCTTCTGCTGCACTTTCAACAGATCTATGGGATTGGAGACGACCTCGTAGTAGCCGGGCTCCTGCCGGCGCTTCGGCACGCGTATAAACGCGTCGCACAACAGGGAACCATCCTCCTTCTTCTGATTGCGAAGTATGTCGTACAGTTGTTGGCACAGGTCGCTCTGCGAGCAGGGAAGGGTAGGCTCGTTAGCGTTCAACATTACGCGGCGCACGCCTCGTCTGTGTACAAATACGAGGTGCCGCGCGAGGCGGGCGCGTGTACACTCACAGGATCCAATTTTTTCCTCCTCTTGGTCGGCTCGGGTGGGACGTCGTCGCTGTCGTCCTCGGCCCCGCGGCTCGCCACCGACGACGTTCTACGCCGCTTGTTCATCCCTGGCGTGGTCTTAAAAAGTCACACAAAGTTACACAAGTTGATAGGGGAAGAAGGGGGGAGGGGGGGGGAGAGAGAGGTCTCCTCGTAGCGGCGTTAACCACGACCGAGCGCCGCTACTACATCGTCCGCCGCCGCGGTCGCGATGCGAGGGTCCGCCGCGGCTATCGGCGGCAGGGGAGCACGAAACTTGTAAACAAATGTACTACGCGCGCATGCATACGCTCGAGTACGTGTGCGCGTTGTACGTGCATGAAAAAAGGGGCTCTTGGGAACCGAACCGCGGGTCCGTGTTCGCCGCGCCGCTATTACCGCGGGAGGCAACGCACGTCGGGGCTCGTCGCGGCGGCAGTCCAGGTAGCCGTGGACGAGGCTCGCGGGCTTCCGTCTCTCTCTCTCTCATTCACACACACACGCGCGCGCGCGTTCACTCGCGGTCCCGCACGTCTCGACTCGTGCGTTAGTTAACTCTCGCAAGTTGAACACGAGTGAGAATTCCTCGAGGAGAGCGGGACGTCACGTATACGCGCAGGGGGAGGGGAGAGGAGCGAGCGAGAAAGAGGGAGGGAGAGAGAGCGCTGGCGAGCCGAGAGACACGCACGGACTGGCAGCTAAAAAAAAATGAACCGCGCCGCCATAGTCGTCACTTGCGCGCTTCGAAACGCGGCCGACGGCACAGCACGCCGCTTGGCCGGGCTTTTCGGCTCTCTCTCTCGACCGCCGCCGTGAGAAGCGCGGCTTCCACCGCCGCCTCTACGCCGCCATCGATTATCAACCGCGTCGCGCGCGGCTCCGCGTCTCTCCCGCGTGCGGACGAACGGGACGCGTTCGCGCGTCCCCCCTTCCCCCTCCTGTCCGTTCGT
>NW_011967197.1:246181-260704 GCF_000949405.1 Vollenhovia emeryi
TCTCTCTCTCTCTCTCTCTCTCGCCCCACGCCTGGCTCTCCCGCAACGTCCCTGGTGTCCCGGCATCGCCGCATTCCATCCAAAATTCGCCGCCATGTCCGGAACGCGCGAGTCCACGGTAATATCCATCCCGGGAACGCCGTGACGACGGCGATGCCGCTCGAGGTACCCACCGTTTTTTCTCTCTCTCTCTCTCTCTCTTTCTGTGTCTGTTCCCTTCCCCGCCCTTCCGGGCTCTCTCACCTGTCCTCGCGCCCTTACGAGAGGAGTTTCATTAATGCGCGAGACATGTGTATGTGCGAAAGTCCCCTCGAGAAAGCGCGAAACTCGAAGCTTGTACCGCGCTTCTCATCCGCGTTCCAGGATGACACACGTCGCGGCCGACGCCATGCTGCGAGCGGCCGCCGCCGATTCCGCGGATCGCGCAATAAGCCTCCCCCCACCTCCCAGTCCACCCACTGATCGGTCGGTACGCGAACCGCGGAAGTTTCCTGACACCCTTCGACCGGTAAACGTCCCGTCCTTATCGACGCGCCGTGACGCTTTCACGACCGCGGCAATTTTCAAATTCTCGACCCGATACACTCTTCAGTACAACAGATACAATATAATAGGCGATTTTTGGCGATTGTTTGGTACATGTAGCAAAGTGTACCCGAGTGTACACTCGGCGTCGTGAATGCTTTTACATGATTGCTATCGCTAAAGAATCGAAAGCTAAATAGTCTACTAACAAGAATAGTCTTCAGGGTCGCCAGCAACAATCAACATCGAATTTGGTTGACCGTATCTAGCAATTTTTATGTATTAGTTACTCGCTACGTATCGACCACGGGTTTTGGTCCTTTTCAAGCGATCTGACTGAGAAAGTCACCTTTCTAGCAATGTTCTCGTGTAGCAAACCTCGACGCGGAACTTTTGCAGCATTTTATGACTAAAGACAATCTATTTTACATCACCAAAATACACGCGATTCGTACACGACTGTCTCAGTCAGATCGCTCGGAAAGGACCAAAACCCATGGTCGAAACGTAGCGAGTTCTAACACATGAAAAATTGTCAGATACGGTCAACCAAATTTGATGTCCTAAATAATCTACTTAATGCACGCAACACGTCCGATTTGTGATTACAAAATTATAAATTAACAGGGAATTGTATAATCGCATACGTACTGATTTACGAAAAAATCAGCAACTCACATTCTTCTCTCTTAATGATTTATTGAGAAAATTGTATTTATAAAATAATAACTTTGGTAAGACCATTAGAAGAATTTCATATGTTAAGTTTTTCTCCTTTTCGCGTTGAATCTCCCGATATCGAACTGATCGCCGGGCAAACGGAAATGGAAACTTGCGTTTTAGTCTAAACTAATTATTACACAAGGTACGAGTCGCTCATTCGAGAACGAAAGTACCTCGCATGTACATCGTAACAAGTTAGTAAACTTTACAGATCTCTTAAAGTTTCAGGTATTGGTCACTTAACATACAATCCTCCTCATATATGTATAATATATATTTGTTTAGGAAAAAACACGACTCTCTTATAAAATTACTCCAAATGTAATAGAAACTCGCGTTAGATATTTTGAATTTCATTGCTCATTAAATTTAAAATGTACTTTATCTCATAAACGCTCGTTGTCCAAGAAGAGACAATGGGAAAAAAAAGGACTCTGGAAGATCAAAATAACGACGCGATCATTCAATGTATGGTCGAGTAAACGTGCTCGAGCACTATTCGATGAAGTACATTTAATCGACTTGTATAATACGACGGAAAGTTATCGTTGATTCTCGAGACATGGGTAATACGTAAATGCTGACAACAAACGAATAATTAGCTTTGTTTCTAATAAATGAAAAACAGATCTCTACGATGGTTAGTTGAGTCGAAACTAATTTACACAATTGCTAATGATTCTTTATCTACATGCAATTTTTGTGTTTGTTGAACATCCTTAGTCTAAGCCCGAATCCATACTCGGAGCTTACGCTACGTTTTCACCATCAAGCTGATAATGATGACGTCGAAGAGCGGCTAGACGTAATCTCTCGGTCTCCAGAGCCTGTTCCAGTTCCAAGATTCGCACTTGCGCCTCCATTTCGAGCCTTTTCGCCTGATGTAAACTCAGATTAGACATGTCTAGATCTTCTGTAAAATTGGAATACAGAAATATTAAGATGCAATCGCGCGATGCGGCGTAATATAATAATTCAATACGCTTTCGAACAAAATACCATTTTCCTCGACAAGATGATTGCAACTTTTAGCAGTCGCCACAACGTTCGCCGTAGCTTGAGTCACCTCTCTCGAGGCTTTAGAGAGTTCAGTCAAATTGTTACTGTTTCTGTCAGCCTTGACTCTACTAGCGACTACCAATTGTGCAGTAGACGCTGCTATTCCTTGCGAGGCAACGACCAATTGCTCGAATTTGCCGTTGCCCAACACAACTTTGTCCGCTGCTTCTCTGTAGCGATAGTTGTATACAGACATCAACATTTAGAAAAACTATTAGGCAATTACTCTACACTTACAACAAAAAATTGGCGCCCATAGCAATCGCTTTCGCCGCCGAGATGAGACCCTCGGACCACTGATGGTTACGTTTGTAAAACTCAGTTGCGGAAACAGTTCCCTGAAGTAATATTGTTTAGATTTCCAATTGAAATTTCTCTTTACGTCAATCATTTATCTACCATTCAGTACATCGGATATTTCCAAATGATTGTTAGAATCAACTTCTCGTACCTTTCCTTGATCTACAATCTCTCTCTGCAGAAAGCGCGACTTCTGCACTAATTTCCTTATGCACTTCATTAGATCCGTGCAGGAATCCAGGATCTGTTCGTTCACTTTCAGTTTCACACCCGAGTCCGCCGCGCGAGATTTATCCAACATATCCTATCGAAAGGTAAGTCGAGGAGGATTATTAAGATCTCGTTTACCCGGTTCTTTTTCTATCTTGCAAGTATGTTTATCATTAAGCACCTGTATTTTTGCAACCGTTTCTTCTATAGCTTTATCCATACTCTGCAACTCGCTTTCTACTAAAGTCCCGATAATTTCCACGTTGTTCTGAGTAGTCGATAACGTACTTATGAGAGACGAAATCTTTTGTAACTGACTTTTGACATTTGCAATTTGCGCACCGGTCATTGAGGACTTCTCTTTGATATAACTCAACATAATTAAACCTTGCGAGCCTAATTGTTTGCATTCATCGGCAAATCCTACAAGTGTACGACGGGTCTTACAGAAAGCGTGAAGAAAATTGTTACACTCCAGAATATCTCGTCAGTGTCTATACGTTCTCAAAGTATCTTGCCCTCGAATACTTAAAGCATTACCATGCGATTATAAGAGACTTACTGTCGGCTATACCAATATCCGTCGATGTATTCGAAGTGGACTTTGCATATATCAGATAGAGAGCCAGAAAGTACGCGCCATGTACAGCGGTACGTATTAGCGCTTTCCCCTTCGTTGTATCGAGCATATAATTGTTGTACGCCTCCTCCAAGTCATTAAACGACTTTTCTGTCGGCTCCAGTAAACTTCCGAGATAATCGGGCGTGCAAGTTAACGCCGATATGGCTGGATTATCGATCGTATGCATCGCATGGTGCATGATAGATTCCGCCTCTGATATAGCGTTCACTGAAACAAAAAATCGTTATAATGTCCCGCGCAAACTAACTAAAAAGATTTATTCAATTGCGTTATTGCTCACATAATAAATCAAACAAAGCCGTGTTAGCGTCCGTTTTCACTTGATTATGGGATCGCTCGGCGTCGGCCTCCAAATTTACTATCCGTAAATCCAGCTCTTCCTTTTGCACCAACAAGTCATGGAGATCTCCTTCCAACGCTGTTTTCTCGGACGTTATAAAATCTATTTTCGCTATTAAAGCCTACAACGCAACGAATTCTCTCGTCAGCGGATACGTGGGAAAATAATTAGGGGAATTACAGCGCCAATTGCAAATGTTAATTTACCAGATTTTCAGTTTGAACAGCGTCGAGCTTCTTTCTCACATCCTCCAGATCTTCGCGCGCTTGCGCTACCCGCTGCGTTTCTTGTTCCGTCGACGCTTGCCCTTGAAGCAACTCCTGCAATCGTTCTTCCGCTTTGGTCGTCCGACGTTCAGATTGCTCTCGTAATATCTTGATTCCTCCCAATTCCTTATCTAGCTCAGCTTTCTTTCGTGCAATAATAATGTCGTGAATAAAATGATGGTAGATAATTACTTTTATCTTACCTCAAATACGCACCTTCCTGATTAAACTGATATGTTCTTCTCTCAGTTTCGAGTAAACATCCTTGAGTTTTTTAAACTTTTCCTCCAACACCTCATTTTTCCCTTGAGACATTTAACAAAAGCAAAACCGTTACCGGTCGTTTGAAAGCATACAACAAATTTTTAACAGTACCAGCTGCTCAATCGTGAAGAAATTACAAATAAAAATCTCACCTTCTATTTCTCGAATGCTTGTTAACGTAGCAGCGTTTTCCTTCATCAATTTCTGACAAGTTTGCTTCTCCGTCACAATTTCATTGCTCTACAACATTTGCACAACGTGAGTTGACGAAAATAGAACGAAATTACTAAACATACATGCTGGGCGCTTACCTTCGTAGAAAGTGTCGATTCCAATTCTAAAACGCGATTTCTAAAATCCGCAACTATCTGTTGATGGTCCATTAATAAATGATTTACTTCTTGCCTTTGGCGAATGTTTTCTTGATACAAATGATCAATAAGGCTGTCTCTGGAAGAGCATACGTTTGTGAGAGAGTAATCACAGGAATTATCGTATCTTGCTTTTCAATTAGGAGAAACGAACCAGAAAGTGATACAGAGAAGGGGAAAAAAATGTTACCTCTCTGCAAGAATATCGGGTGATATTGAGCCATTTCGCGTATTCACAGAATCCAACTGATCGCCGGTTAGTGATCCTGTATCAGACGTATCAATAAGGTTATCTATGGCAGTCTCGGGATCTATAGATTCCTCGGGCGGAAGTACCACAATCGGCGTGACGTACGTTCGCAACTCGGCTTGTATTAAAAAGTTGGGTGGCTTCTGAGATACAAATACAAGGAATATAGCATGCGGATTCTCCTGCGAATCGATCCAAAGGTGTATCAATTGAAGATCTTACCTCAGGTAACGACGGAATTGCTATCAAATGTTTAAAATACTGCATGTGCTTGATGGTATTGTAAAAGCTCTTGAGCTCGTGGAACTGCTTCGAGAATCTATCGCGGTGTCCGGTCAACGTGTCCGCCGGGAGCGCGCCGTGGAGCTTAAACAGGATCTTCACGCAGCAATCGTACAGCTGCGAGGCGTCCTGGATACACGGAATCAAAGGCGCGAGTCGACACTGGCCGCACGGCGTCATCGAATTGGATCGTGACAGATCCAGAGAACCGAAAACTGCAATTGCATATAAAGCCTAATCTACAATGTGCTTTCTGCATCTAGAAACATTCTATTTTATGTAAACAAATCAAAACGCTTAACAAACTTGTCGACAATTTACGATTGTACAATGTATAATGCACAATTTATCAACTTGCCCAAATTTTGTAAGCGTATTTATTGGCTAGGAAATAGAATGTTTCTAGACGCAAAGGACACGTTGTAGATTAGCCTTAAAGAGCCTACACTCTAGGCGGGCGTCTCACCAGTTCGGCCACTGAGGCATGTGGTAATATTAGTCGCAATAAAACCTATCGAGTTTCACGCTCTGACGTACCTGCATGTTGTAAATTCAAAATGTCGTCCATGTAATCGAACATCTCGACGGACATCTGGAAGCTAAAGGAGGACAAGTTATATATGTGCCACGTTTGCATTCGGCATAAAGTTACGAGGAGGCCGGGACTCACTATATATTGATGTCATTTTCCCCAATTGCCTCGAGCTCTTCCGGCGTTACTTGCAAATTCCCAGGTAGGCGCGGATTCCGCTTGTGGTAATCTAATTTAGTTATCAGCAGTCTTGCGTACAGCTGTATGAGACGACCGTAGCCCTCTCTGAGGTGTTGCCAGAGCTTCCCGATGTCCTCCAGCTTGCCGCGATACCGCTGGGAGTCGACGATGACCCGAGGGTGGCCCTCGCGCAACACCTTGTGCAGCACATGGCAGAATTTCCACGCGACGATCTGATTCTCCTGCAACGGCTGCCTCAGCATGTACGTCCAGAAGATGCAGCCGCTCTTCTCTCGATACGTGCCGATGATGGCACCTGTTGGCTCATTAAGGAACTTTCCTCTTTCTCCCCTGGGCGCACATCTCTCGAGCGAATAATAAATGCTACGATATATCTGGCACTTTAGATTGGAAAAAAGGATACTGCGGACATGTTTCTCTTTGACCGGCGTCTCTGCCGCGTTTACAGCCTTCCCGATGCTGATACTCTATAAACAATAAACAATTGTACAGTTACACGACAGAATTTCCAGACAGTCCCTCGTCTACTTTTACGCTACACTCAGTCTCGGGGTTCAACCTTCTATTACACTGGCTCATAACGAACTCTCCGTCCCTTCGTCCCCTTCGCCAGTCGTCGCCTCGCATTTTAATTTTTCTATGTGTCGCGCATGCCCTCGCGCCAATACCTGTCAGTTAAACATCGCCCTAGGCTCATGTCACAATATTTGCTTGTCCCTAGACTATCTCTGCCGTCAGCAGTTGTACTTTGCCTCTTAAGGTCTGTGTCCACGATGCTAGAACTTGGATCAAGTTCTAGCATCGCGGACATAGGCCTTTACAACGTTAACTGTTTCGAAAGGGACGCCCGGTGCGGTCCGCATAATTCCCAGTTCAGGATATGAGATAATTGTGATATTCGTACGTATATAGGCGCGAGCTCTCTCGACTCACCAGTTGATGAAGCTGTTTGTCGGTCAGCGGTATTGTGGTCATGATGATACCATAATAAATTCACCGCGGTGAAAAGAAAAAAAAGGAGAGCGAGATACGAAGGCGCGCGAGCGCGCGAAACGACGGCGATATCCGGGGGGCGCACGCAAATACGGATGTCGGCACGTCGACGTTCACAGGTCGCCCCGTGTCATCCCCCGTCGACTACACGTAGGACCCCGTGACTCACGTCGCAAGCCGCCGGCGTATATTATCTGCGAAGCTGCAAGTTGAAAATTATCGTTATTCATAATTATCGTGCGCGGAGGAGCGCGCGATACCGCCCGCGCTCCGCCCCCCCCCCCCCTCGCCCCGCTCGCGGGGGATGGAGCGACTGGGGAGTCCCCCTCCCGAGTTGTTTGACCTCGGCGGGTGCGGCGTATGGTACCTGAAGCCAGCGAGGCACGGGCGCGAGCTCCGCGCTCAGGTCGGCCCTTGTCTGCACGCGATCCCGTCGCCGGGCCAGCGGGGACATGGCTCGCGCGACGACACGTCGGGCCCGCGTCCTCCCTCACGAGCGCGACAGCCGCGGGCGCGCCATACCGCGCGCGACTCCGCTCCGCCCGTGGGTGTCGTCGTTGCCCGCCGTCATGCGAGCGGATCGGAGCGGATCCGCGTGGAGCGTGGCCGATGACTCGCGGCGAGCCCTTCCCTCTCCAAATTTCTTCTCTCTTCCTTCTTTTTTTTTTTGTTTCCCTTCTCCCGTCCGCCCGAACGCGCGCGGGAAGGAGGAGACCGGTGGAGCGACGGATAACGGACGCGCGCGGAGAGAGAAGAGAATTGGGATAACAAATAATCGGCACCGCACGACACCACACGCAACACCGGAAAGCCGCTCGCGGGATACATAGAGCGCCGAGCGAGCGGCGAGCGCAGCGGCACCGCCATCTAACGGCGGCCGAGACGAATCTTCTGTTTCTTGAGGAATATCTTTTACCGACACAGTCGGATGTAGTTTTGGCGCTTGTTACAATTCGTTTCCTTCGCTTTTGCGCGCAAAATAATACCAGAGTAAGCTGTGGACTGTGCAGTAAAACACTCGGTTAGAAGTCGAATAAAATCTTCAATTCGTAGCTTTTGTTAAATTTGAAATTGGCTTTATAATATTGCAATATTGTGCGGGAGAATTTTGCAATTTCAAATCTTGTACGAACTACAATTCGAAAATGTCAAATATCTTTTTATTCGACTTCTGAACTGAGTGTTTTAATAAATAACAATGCCTCGTATGGCCCCTTCTATTATTCTTTGAGTGTTTCAAGTACGAAAATGTTCTGATATGCGGTCCGCAACTTATCCCGGTATTATTTTGTGCATAAAAGCCAATAAACAGATTTACAAGCGTAAAAATTATATTCCAATGTGTCGGTAAAAAAAAAGATGACTTGAACAATTCCTTTTACGCAAAGTGAAAGTGTGAAATAACGTAGTTGACAAAAATATCAAATCGTATACACGTTGTATATTGATAGGAGTAACTGGCAACACAAATCATTTTTTAATTTCACGCAACACTCTTGCGAATAACACATCATCGTTTTACATCATTGCCGATCAATGTTTCCAGCTGCTTTAAGTTTCCAATTGTAATAATTCCAAATAAATGCATCCTTTTACATTCAGTAAAACAATTTCATTCGATTATCGCAAAGGTTCGTCGTATCCTCTTGGCCTAACTAATTCTTAGTCCCTAAGTTACGGAATTGTAGGATGTGTGCGTTTCTTACATTGTTTCGATGTTTTACTTGTAGGCAGGAAAGATGTGAATGCACGTAATCAACGTTGAGATGCGGTCGCATAATTGCGAAAGATGCCTTCGCAATTACATAAATGCGTGTAATCAACTTTCCCTCAACAATCTTAACAATGAACAAAACAGCACGTAATATACATACATATACAAGTACACAGCCATTTTCTATTATATCGTAGGCTCACAATAAAAACCTCACTTTCATTATATGGTTAAAACGCATTACACGTGCATACAGAAACTCAGTAATGCAACGATAACTATAAACGCGCACGAATAAATTTTTAAACTGGGCGAACTCGCCGTCATTTTACAGCGAAGTATTTTAAAAAATTAACTACATAATGTACTGATGATGCAAATGAGTTAAACGCAACGCAACAGCGCGTACACGCGTAGTACAATTAGCATAATTTATTAATTTATTCTGCGCGAGCAATAAGTCCATTAGCTTCTGGTTGAAGGAATTCTGCTACAATAGCCGAGACCATTTCGCTGAGGGTGCTTTTCAACTTGGTCAAGTCCCTAAAATCACAGCAATGTATTATACAACGCGGTGATATAAAATTCACATGCTAAAAATTGACTGCATTAAAATGTAAAGCAGCCAAAATAGAATTACAATATAAAGGAATGCCATTACAGGTTGCGTGTAGAACGATTAAAATGTCGACTTAAATGAAGCCGGACATGTAAATGGCTATTCTTGCAAACTTGTAAACAGCGAGGAACTTACTCTCCAGGAGATCCGCATAATTCATTGTAGTATTTTATTTTAGGTTCTGTGCCACTAGTTCTTAAAGTGGTAACCAGTCCATTTTTGAACGTGAAGGTGATCATTTGGCTGGATTTCGACACCGGCAGAACTGCTTTGTTATCAGGTTTTGTATTGTCGTATCCAGTTGTTAAGTCTCGAATGCCAGTTATTATATATTTTCCTTTAAGAATCCCGCTTGGGTACTGCCATTAAACAAGTTACAAATTAGAATTTAAGGCAGGAGAAAAAGGAAAGAGAACAAGAAAGAAGAGACAAAACTTTCGACACCGAGACACGAAAAGAGAGTTTTTAAACTTAAAAAGAATTCTTATTTTTATGCGCAATATTGTCCTTCTGCTTGTCATCACTGTCTCTGACATGACAAGAGAAATGCAAACGAGTCTGTTTTTACACGCCGAAGCAAGCAATACCAACTAGCTGAATGATATAGGCCGGTATTCACAGTCAGATCTTATATTCAAGACCGCCTTAAGATCATCTTTAGATACTCCGTAGCCAGTGAAATGTGTTGCATGCAGAATTTTTAGATATTGTAAATTCAAGACGGTCCTGAACACAAAATGACTGTAAATACCGGCCCTAGTGACTAAAAAAGAAATTCACCTTAAAAGTACTTACTTAATCGTGCTTATATCAGTTTCTTCCTCAAGAAATGGAGTGAGATGATATAACGCTAATACTACTGGAATAAACATAACGGCAAGAAGCACGGAAGGCAGTAGCGTCAATGATACAACAACGACATTTACATACTTGCTGTAGATACTGTTTTGTGTCATCTTAACGAACATTGGTAGACGACGGGAAAGAAAGAGAACAGAAAATGTTAGAAAATTTCGTTAGAAATCACTTTGTTCGTGCGTAATTAGGCGCGCCCAAACATGTTAATGCACTACAACACGAAACACTGCGTTAGGCTTGAAAAATAAGCTGCGCACTGAAGAATAAAACGGTACGTTCTCTAAAAAGAAAATGACTAACGTTACACGCTTCGCGTTTTACACACAGTGTTCGTTATTATTATTTTATCACGAGAACAACGATAAGGCGCCATTACCGACACAACTGTCACCTACGATGACACATGCAGAAGTACATCCGCGCGTCGGTGTTATTTCACTTTCAAAGCGGTTAGCCAGCTTATGCTACCTCATGCATCACATATACTTGTTGACCTTGCAAACATATACCATTAAACACAGATTAGAATACATTAGTTGTTTATGAAGCGGCGCTCGGCGTTAGACTCGCGGCAGAAAACTCTAGCCTTATATAATCTAGTGTATCTCTATACCAGACTTTTTATACTGTCTGATATCTACCTAATCTCGCTAATCAGAACCGCGATTAAATGAACTCGTCAGACGTGTCTTTTTATAGACGTCTTGAGCGACGGTTTTGCAAGCGATACGATTGCATACCGTGCGATATCAAATTCTCTACTACATACGTATTTTCTAAATATACTTTTAAAAATATAAATGTTGTTACATTTATATTTTTTAAATTGTATCATGTGTGTTGCGTAGATAGAAGACAGATTAAAGTGCAAACAGATGGCAATTTAGACAATTGGCATGCGAGCTTTTTAAATCTTAAGCCTATCACACAATGCCAGGCAACAGGCAATAGGAATAGAGAATAGAATTTTTGACGCGTTGGATTCGTTAGAAATTTTCTACCAACCAATCCAACGCGTCAGAAATTCTATTCCCTGTTCCTGTTGCCTGGCATTGTGTGATAGGCTTTACTCATCAGACGGAAGGGGAGAATGTCTTATTAGAATGAAACCGAGATTAAGACGATACTTACTGTATCCGGTTGACCCGAGTGATTCCTCAGTCGTTCAAATATCGCTTTAATGGTATCTGGGTCGTGACATATCCAATAGGAATTATCGCTGACATGGTGGCCGTACCTACACATAGCGTGGAATATATAAAATATATGAATAAACTTGCGTTAAAATTTGTCTCAGACTTTACATAAACGCGACGTCACGCACTCTTCGTATATCTCCTCCAATTTATCAGATAAAGTCAATCCTATCGTTTCAAGATAAGCTGCTAGCTCCGCCGCGCGAACACCCGCGCTAATACCATCCTTGTCCAGGACCTTCGAGCCGCACATGAAACCTATAGCTTCCTCGTACGCGAACAAGACGTCCTTGTTGGCCTTCATTAACTCTATAGCTTTGTTGCCCATCCACTTGAAGCCCGTTAAAGTTTCCTGCCGAAAAAAATGAAATATTGTCATTGGACAAAATTGTAGAAATCTTATAAAATTTTACCATATCAAACGTACAAACCTCGAAATTGAAACCTTCTTTCCTGCCCATTGAAGCTAGGATTTTGCTGGAAACGGTAGATGCTAGCATATATGTTTCTCGCATATCGACATCGGGATGCGATACTTGATAAGTGTGAGTCATCCACCAGCCCAGTAACGCGCCGAGTTCGTTCCCGGAGAAAACATGCCACTCTCCGCTACAAAGATCGTCAGACGTGTAATGTATTTCTATTGCACGGCCGTCGCAGTTCAAGTACAAATTCATTGCGAGTTCACGAACCTCTCCGTCTTCGTTGCGCACGCGAGTCTGTCGGCGTCGGGATCGTTAGCGAGTATTATGGACGAGTCGCTTTTATTTGCCAGCTTTATGCTGAGATCCAGGGCGCTTTTCCCTTCCTCCGGATTCGGGAATTTCACCGTGGAAAATTCCGGGTCTGGCAACTTTTGCTCCTCCACCGTTATGAACGGCTGAAACGGATAGTGCGCATTGAGTACCCGCCTTTTTACAAAAGCCACGCTTTCAACACGCTAAGGTGCTACCTTAAAATTCGCTGCCTCGAACGCGGCAGTCATGTAGTCATGCCCGACACCGTGCATGGCAGTGTATATGAATTTCAACGTGGTATTCCTATTGACCTCGGGATACAGAACGTTATTTTTCAAGTCTCGGTAGTAATGCCGCATGATATCGTCCCTTGGATCATCGTAGCAGCAACTTTCGTAGATGTGGCTCACGTCCCACGAGGACTCGAGCGGTTCGAGGCTGTCAAGAATGTAGCTCTGGATCTTCTTGTCGTGCGGCGGAATGATTTGCGCCCCGTTCTCCCAGTAGACCTTGTACCCGTTGTCGTCCTTGGGATTGTGAGAGGCGGTCACCATGATACCGGCCGCGCATTTGTACCTCAAGATAGCGTAGGGTATGAACGGCGTGGGGCAGATTTTGGAGAATAAATAGACCTTGATGCCATTGGCTATGAAAATTGCAGCAGTCAACTCGGCGAACCTGAAAGATCGACGGATTCTCTTACTACGAATCACTGTGAGTTGGATCAACGGTGCATCGCGGTCAATATTCACCTTTTGCTATTGTAACGGCCGTCGTATCCTATCGCAACACCCTTCTGCGCAACATCGAACGCCGTATCCATCAGGTATCTCGTTAACCCTTGGCCAGTCTGCACGATAACTAGATCATTCATCTGGCTGTAACCTGGTCCCATGCGACCCCGAAGACCCGCCGTTCCGAATTCAAGTCTCTTGAGGAACAGCTTGGACAACACTTTCGTCTGTCCCTTGTCCAAGTATTCAAGTATCTCGTCCTCCGCCTTCGGATCCTGCCAGCGCAAAAGTTTGTAACTTGAATATGTTCAGCGCGTTACAACACGCTGACAATAGGACACGTTCGGCGAGTGTCTACGAGCGTAAACGCCATACCTTGTTCCACTGCAGCCACTCGACGATCTTGCCATCCAAAGTGCCGTCGCCGGTGTTTACCGAAGGGAGAGCCATGGTACCAGCGGTGCTCCGGTCAAAACAGACACGTTAAATCCCTCGACGAGCGAGTCCGGTTCGACGCGATTGCAAATGTAACTTCTCCCCGGCAGGCGAAAGCGCCCCGAGATCACTTCTGTGCCCGCTTACACCAAATTTTCTGTAACGCATACGCAACGGGGTACATTTGAGATAAGGGCGAGTTGTGTAATCGGCCGCCAACCATTCGGACACGACGGAGAGGCAAGTTGAATAAGAAACGATAAGAGTAACGTAAAGAGCCTGCTCGTCGTTGTCCGATCTGTATTATCTGCATCGACCGGATGAGCGGCTCGATAAGCGACGGCGGCGGCGGCGACGACGAGGAGCGGACGTAGGTTACGCGAGCGTCGCCGCGTCAATTCTTATCGGACGCGCGTAAATTATCTCGCCTTATCTCGCGCGAGCGAAGGAGGCCCGGGATACGTCGCGCGGGTCAGTTCGAATTTACCTCCGATCTCGATTCACCGGCCACGTCGTCGAGTCGCCAAGGGCCGCCTTCGCCGCGAGACGCCGGCGGCGTCCATCGATAAGGGAAGATACCGCGGCAATGACGTATCCGTCGGACAGGCGCGCAGTTTTATCGCTAGGTGGGTGGGTGTGTTTTCTTTGTTGCGCGCGGCTTGTTTATATTATCGCGGGCGTAGCCGCACAATCGTGCCGGGAGAAGAGAACCTTGAAGTTTTTCTTCCCGACTCGGCCACGTGCGACGCGGCGTGAAGCACGGCGCGTTATCGAATCGCGCGATACGATCTCGATTTTTTGTTCAGCAATCGATCATTAATGCGAGGGCGTGAAAAAGGCGCGCGCGCGCGCGAATAGCGCGCCGTTAGGCGGGCGATAAAAACAATTTGCGCGGCTGATTCTTTCATCATATCGAGCAAAATATGATCGATTTGCGCGCGCGGCCTCGCGCATTTCGCGTCGCGCGCGCCGGTTCGTCCCGAAGTCGGCCACGGTCGAAAACTGGGGGTCAATTCCGTATCTTAAGTGTCGGTAATGGGATTCACGATTCATTATCATACAAATGCTTCGCAAATAAGTGTTTTTTTTTCAGATACACTTTAATGTCACATACGCATTATAGTACACATGACGCTGCATCTTTCCCGCCTTTATCAATCCACGTGGGACGATAACGATTTCTCTCGCGAGGTTCAAAGAATTTGTTTCCCTCTCATCACAGACTACGTTTCCACCGAGGGTCAGAGTCGGGCTAGAGTCGGGTCAGAATC
>NW_011967197.1:264150-280558 GCF_000949405.1 Vollenhovia emeryi
TTAGTCCCAGTCTACAATAGATGATTTAAGCCCTAAGCTTTAAGAAATTGGCCAATCACGGTCAAGTATGAGTAGAATGCGCGACTGTGATTAGTCAATTTCTTAAGGCTTAGGGCTTAAATCTCTATTGTAGACTGGGACTAATGAGATTATAAAAGCTATAGCGCTATGAATACCGGCCTATAAGTACCCATAGAAACTCTAGAGATGTCGCGACACGCGCGCGCGCGCGAGGAAGGTCTTGGCCACGCGGCGAGCGAGTTCCGCGCGATCGTGCGGGAGGGCGCGGGGATCGCCGAGGGGGGATTCAACGGGAGGGCGCCCACGTATGTTTTCCCCCCGAGGTGTTGCGCCGCGCGTTACGTTGCGCGTCCGCGGCACTGACGTCCGTCGACGGGTCGCGGTTTTTTTTATCGCCGTCGACTCGGGTAAGATTGCAGCCGCGTGTCTATCCGTCCATCTATCTCTCTTTCTCCTCTACCCCCTCTCCCCCTTCCGCTCTCTCTCTCTCTCTTTCTCACACACACACTCTATATATATATATCTCTCTCTCTCTCTCATATATATGTATCTCTCTCTCTATCTCATATCTCTGTTTTTCTCCGTGTTATCGTCCTTGCGCGATGTCGCGCGATGCCAACGTCGCGACGACGATGTCGCGGATTTCGGCTGTCACGTAGGTCACCCCCGCTCGGAGAGTCGCGCCGCCCCGTTCAGGAGTCTCGTGTATTTCCCCGACGACGACAACGACGACAACGACGACGACAGTCGCTGCTCCGAGCCGAAGTCGCGGCGAACCCGACGGGTAGGACGGAGAGATCCCCGCGTTTCTCCGCGAGCGCGGCTGTTTACTCGTCCGCGCGCGCGCCCGCGTTATTTCGCAAGACCCGCGAGCGCGAGCTGTCGGCCGTCGTCGGCGTCGGTGCTCGAGCACGTACGGCGCGACTCTGTGCAATATGGTCGTACGCAAGGGAATGCCTCTCTGATTTCAGATCTGAACACGCGTAGCGCCCTAGGTAGCCCAGGTCCCGTTGTCCCCGTGTCCCTCGACCCTACCGGGATCCACCGCCGTCGACCATGAGCTGCGTGCGCTGCTGCCTGATCAGTGCGGGTCGCTTAGCCTCCTCTAACCATGTCACCAGTCACGGTGAGTCTGTAAACGGGGCCCCGGCTGTCTCGCGCCAGCGAGACCGGAGCCGGCGGCAACGGGAGGCAGCTAGGAGCGATCTAACGAGAGTTTTACCGCTTGCGGTCGCGCAGTGCACAAAATCGTCCGGGTCGTCGTGGCCAGCAGAGCCCTGACGACCAGCGGCAGCCTGGGCAAGGCCCCCACGGAGCCCACGCCACCCTCCAAGGACACCGTCCCGTCCAGCGGATCCTCGAGCAGCGGCACAGGCGGCGGGAAGAAGAACACGCTCACCTGCCCCAAGTGCGGCGATCCCTGCACGCACGTCGAGACGTTTGTTTGTAAGCAGAAACGCCGAGCACAAGCTTAATGAGATTGCGATGTGATATCCATTGGAAACCGCTATGTTTACGATATAGTTAAGCCCTTACAACCCGCCTTCACATACTAATGTTACGTTCTAACGCAGCGTCTACCATTTTTGCAAATAACACAGCATCCACGAGATTCGTCAAGTGCGAGAAGTGCCATCATTTCTTCGTTGTGCTGTCGGAGATCGACTCCAAGAGAAGCTTGAAGGAGGCGCTCAGGCCGGAGGACGGCAAGCAAGGGTTTTACAGGAAGCCACCTCCACCTCCAAAAAAGGTAATAATTCACGTCTGATCACATTTCAGTTGTATACAATGTGCTGCGGATAAAGTGTCCATTCGCTTAACGAGACTTTTTCTAAAGGTGCGTTTCATTTCACGCATGATTTCTGGCAATGCGCTTAAGCGAACTCTGATACGTTTATACTTGTCTCAACTACAGGACGAGAGAAAAAAATGATGCAACGACATGATATTTTTAGATATTCGAGTATCTAAACCGACACGTCGTGGGCCAGGAATACGCGAAGAAGGTGCTGAGTGTTGCGGTTTACAATCACTACAAGCGGATTTACAATAATTTGCCGGCCCAGAACTCGCAGGCGCAGACTAACGTTAACCCGGTCAGCACGCAGGAGACAAATCATCCCTTCACTCACAGAGGTCCTAAACCACGTAAATAAAAATGCCCCGATGTTATCAATTGTCAAGAAAAGTATTTTATGCAGTCTGTATAATCAGAAGTTCACCACGTAGAATCGATGTAGCTTAAGACTACTTTAATTTGGATTGCGATCTAATATTGTACATATATATATCAATATTTCTACAATTCCCTCGGAAAAATGTGTTACTTCACGCGATTACCAGAAAGTGTTTTTTTTTGCTGCAGATTTACTGCATATATCAGGCATCGGAAATCCGTTTCCAGGAGTCGGGTTTCAGCACACGGTGAATCCGGGAGGCGAGCAGAAGGCGAGCAGCCAGACGGCTCCTGGATCGGCGATATTAGACAGCAAGCAGCATCAGTTGAAGCTGGAAAAGAGCAACATACTGTTGCTCGGGCCTACGGGTTCCGGCAAGACGTTACTCGCGCAAACGATCGCGCAATGCCTGGACGTCCCGTTCGCGATCTGTGATTGCACCACTCTCACGCAGGCCGGCTACGTCGGCGAGGACATAGAGAGTGTCATAGCTAAGCTCCTTCAGGACGCCAACTACGTGGTGGACCGTGCTCAGATGGGCATCGTCTTCTTAGACGAAGTCGACAAGATAGGTGCCATCCCCGGGATCCACCAGCTGCGCGACGTGGGCGGCGAAGGCGTGCAGCAAGGGATGCTCAAGATGCTGGAGGGGACGATTGTGAACGTGCCGGAGAGAAACAGCTCGAGAAAGTTGCGCGGGGAAATGCTGCAGGTGGACACTACGAATATTCTTTTCGTTGCGTCGGGCGCTTACAGCGGCTTGGACAGGTTGATAGCGCGACGCAAATCGGAAAAGTATCTCGGATTTGGCGCGACGCCCGCGGCTGAGAGCCCGGGCAGGAGAGCGGCGACTTTGGCCGACATCGCCAATATGTCACCTTCCACCGAGAGAGACAATAAGGAGAAGGACATGCTGTTGCAACAAGTGGAAGCCAGAGATCTCATCGACTTCGGCATGATACCCGAATTCGTCGGCAGATTCCCCGTGCTCGTGCCTTTCCACACCCTCGACAGAGACATGCTAGCGAGAATTCTCACCGAACCAAAAAACGCCATCGTTCCTCAGTATCAGATGCTGTTCTCAATGGACAAGGTACGGCCCAATTTTATCTTCATAGTGCCCTTTTCTTCAAATCGCAGTAGTTGCTAAGGACGAATTAAGCTGTGAACAAATTGCATTGCATTTACGCAGGTGGAGCTGACGTTCGACACACACGCTTTGAACGCAATTGCATCTTTGGCAATGGAAAGGAAAACGGGGGCGCGGGGCTTGCGAGCGATAATGGAGTCGCTGCTTTTGGAACCGATGTTCGAAGTACCCGGGAGCGACATAGTGTCCGTTCACATTACAGAACAGTGCGTGAAAGGCGCTGAGAAGCCGCAATACGTGAAGCGAGACGATAGCAATGACGATGACATTCAGCAGGCGCAGCATGTACATAATTAACAAATAATTAAAGAATGCGACACTTTGGTATAACTGCTCCCTTATCGATAGGTGGACAATTTTTAGGCAAAAATTGAGCTAGATCATTCGCATAAATCGCTATTTTAATTATTTTATAAAGGACATAATATATTCTTCTTTTCATATAATTATTTTGTGTAAAACGAGAGTAATACGAGAACAACGCATACGTAGTTTTCAAGCTGTCTTGTATATTTACAATATATTCTGAAATTGTAATTGTTTCTATTTTTTTTTGCTACAGTGAATTTCTTTCTATTTTGGATATTGTGTATAATATTGGACTTATTTGCTGCACTATTAACTATACATATCGGAAGGAGAAGGACGTATTTGGACACGTGTTTCGCCTTTTCGTATATGTGTTTTTGTTTCCAAAGACTATCTCGAAAGCTATTTTTTATGACGGAACCACACCTGTTGCAGAATAACAGTAATATAGACACGAATGCCAATACGCTTTAGATAACTATTTGATTTCGTAATAAGAATGATATTGCAAGTTGTAAGTCACATGTGTCTTGCGTTTTGCCAACTTGGAACACGCATTATAAATGCCTCTTCCAAGAGAAAGTGTCGCATCAAAATAGAAAATGTCAGAATATACAGACCTAATTCTTACTCGACAATGGGAAAAGTGTAAATAAATTTTGTATCGTTTAATTCATTCGTATTGCAGGGAAAGTCAAAAAATCATACATAATAGCATTCCACATCCAATCGAGTTTTGCATCCTGCATGCATTTATTGAGGGTAACATCGAAAGTAAAGCGGCGTAATACGCGCTCGTATCTAATAGCAGAATATCGTAAAGAGATTAAAGAAATTAAAATATATATGCGCATTCAATCGTATCAGCGTCATCGAATCCGATTTGACAACGTAAATGCTATACGTTTGACGCTGTGAAACGAACTTCCATTATGATATAAATTCAGGTAAATTGATATTATAATGTTAAACGGACTGGCTTATGATACGGAAACAAAAGATTCCGCTCAATTAAATACGAAATTGTAACAAGCCATACAATAAAGAGAATTTTAATGTAACCCCACTCATAATAAATTTTCGTATATTGTCACGCCGGGATTGTTTGTAAAAAGATCACTATTGTTACGCGTTGTTTAAGAAACAAAAAGAAACATTTTTGTAGCGCAGTAATTTTAATAAACACGACATTAGTGCTCGTTTTTCCGATAACGGGAGAACGTCGGTCACAAGAGTAGATGAAGAAAATGAAGAACGATATAAATGATTATTTTTATGACAAAACAAATAGAAATATTCATGTGTAATATATTGTACATAGTAGAGTAGATTAGTGAAGAGGAAAGTCTATATGTATGATGAGCGAATTATACGATTATCCATTTGACTATAGAGTATAAACATCCTCGCTAATTATCGCTAATTTACTTACTGATTAAAACGGCGCAAAAGAAGAAAGAAAAAAAAACCAGGCTGTGCAAAATAATAACACGGAGTGAAGAACGTTTGCATAGAATTTTTTCCTAACTCTCACAGTGATCTGATGTCCTATATAGAACAATTCTGTATTTGTAATAAATCTATAATGTGGAACTGTAGTATACTTGGATTTATTTTACCTCGTAAACAATCTGTAACATATGTGTTAGTAATCTAATAAAGTCGCACGTCGCGGAAGTACATTTCATCGGATATGGGAGGTACACACTGAAAATGACTGTCGTACAAGAGTGACTTACTTACAAATGTTGTCGATATTTCACAAGTTTAATACTTAACGCTCTAAGATCTTTTATGTAGAACTCTATTGCCTTTCCTATTTTAATTCGCATCAATTGTAAAACACGCAGTATAGAAAATTTGCGCGATTACGGTCGCGTAGAATTTTATTCATATTATATCATTAGCGTGGCAAACTTGAAGATTTTTCTCTGATCTGCGACATCTTCATTTATTAAAATCATCGAGGAGCGCGCTCGAAAACTATCTTTGTTACAAAATCGATCTCTCGTCTTATATAATCGTTAATAAAGGCAAATAATAAATAATTCCATATCTTACATTTTTTTTTATTACACAAGTCTTGCTTATATCTCGTCGTAGTACGGGGACCTCTGCGGCTTTGTCGGCTTAGGTTTCGGCATCAGCATCGCGCCCAGTTCCGTCAGAAGCCACTTTGTCGCGCGCAGCACCATGAAATGTACTGCGAATTGTAAAACAAGAGCACCGAATCCTTTGTACAGGCCGAGTGGCCCTTCGGTTGAAATTATCGTGCGGTAACAATCGACCGCGCTGCTATATCCAGTCAATAACGGCGTGACGCTTTTCCCGGTGTCCAGGTTGTCGATGATGGTGCGCGTGCCCTGAAGGTGCAACCTGTGTATAACAGTTTCGAAAGGATAAAACACGATATCGGCCGCACACACCGAAACGAGGATGGAGTGCATCTCTATATCCTGGACGACGCTCTCGGATAGCAGGTCCTTACTGTATGCGCCCTGAAATAACATAGCTGTATAAACCCTTCCGAAGGAAGCATCTGGCGCCGGATACGTACTCTTGCTTCCTGCAAGTGCTTGTGCCTGACGTGCATAATCCGATTGGTAACCCCTTTCACAATGAGGGTGAAAAGGTACTTCGATACCCCGTAAACTATGGTGGGTGGTACTAGGGCGTAGATCGGAATGAGCCTGCCCTTATTGCACACGTCGAGCAGGCGGATCGCGCCGTCTCGAAAAACGTCCAGGATACCCGGGCATTCGGACGCGATCTCGGACTGGACGGTCTCCACGAGCGACGCCGAGTAGAAAGGGGTCACTATACCTATGGAGATACTGCAAAACACGGGGATTGTAGATCAGCGACTCGCTGCAGTTCACTCGTACGCTCGTATAGATTAGCAGAGTAATTACCACTTGAGGAGTACGTGTTGACCGAACCCTTTCAACGAGCCGTGGCAGGCGTCAATCTTCCTGAAATCAAGCGTTCAGTTTTAAGAAGACAATACCGCGGTCCAACTTATCGTCGGAACGTCGGACGATGATTTCGTCTCACTTTTGCCACGGTGTGACCTTCGAGATCAGATCTTCGACGGCCAATGTCATGCCTCTCACAAGCAAGACCGAGCCGATCCCTTTCCACAGGGTGTTTATGCCTTGGGTCTGGTGCAAACGTATTATCACGGGCACCAGCGTTATGGGCATTAGGTGATACTTGGTCGCGCCCGGATTGACCTGGCACTGTCTCCGCAACACCACGAAGGGGTGGATCAGCAGGTTCCCCGTGATCAGGCTCGCCAGCCCGCAGCCCAGTCCGACGTACTTGCTCACGGCGATGTCTGAAAGAAGGCGGACCAGTTAAATATGTTTAAGTCACGGTTTGAGGCTAACATAAACTATAGTGTCTCAAAGATATGTCAACGCTATCTAATCTACAGTGTGCTCTCTGTGCCTAAAACCATTCTATTCTGTAGTCAATACGTTTAAAAAATGTGTGTTGATAAAAAAAAGCGTTTCGATTCGTTTATATAAAATATATCGTTTTTCCAGCTGCAGAGAGCACATTGTAGGCTTTAGGAAGTAAGTTGTTGTTTGGCGAAAGAGAACTGGCGACACAGAACATCATAACAAGCGTGTCTCGTCTTCACAGAGTCTCCATTCATTGTCAACGCGTTCCTGGAATCCTCTCCAAGAGATCCTCAGCGGCACATCACCTCGGGTAAAGTTCAACATAAGCGTTAACATTTTTTCTTCCGAAGCAACGTAATCAAACGTGGACGTTCGGCCGAGAAGACCGCGAACGCGAGAGACTCTCACCATCGTCGACGACCGGTGGGTTGTCCTCGGCAAGCGGATGGATAACGGGTATGTCCAGAGGACGGATAACCTCCCGACCGTAGTACCTCTGAGAGGTTTCTCCCGCCTCCCACGATCTGTTAGGCCGGCCCCTGTACACATCGTAGCCCTCTAATCCCGCCATTCCTCCTGCGCGAAATGAATCGTCGACGACTAGCTCCTTTCGCTGGACATTTGCTCCAACCTGCGGACCAGCCCGTCGCGCCGCCGAGTCCAGCCGAGTCCGTCATTCGGTGGCGGCCATTGCGATTCCGCTGGATCAGCTGATCTCGGCGGCACTGCGCCGGTACCGAGCCGCTGTGTTGCTTATATTTTTTTTATCCTATTTTTTCTTCCCTTTATCTCATCGGCGCGACCGGGACCGAAATTTCGCGTGCCGATAGATAAAACTTACAACTGCGGCATACTTCAATTTCAACTTTTTTCTACTTCTGGTCGGTTTATGCAGGAGCCGCCTTGATGTAAATTTATTGTTAGATGCATAGTAAAAAATTGTGTGTGCAAATGTGAGTTTTCTCGTGTTACTAAGATTTGACTGTTATTTCAACGTTCGTCTCGAGACATTAAAATAAATTTTATATTTCTACGTTTTAACGTGTATTAATTATTTTTGTGCACTAACAATAAGATGATCCAGAGTGGATCGAAGCGTCTGTATTTTATGTTTTATTATTATATAAATTGTACATGACTATTAATTTAAACACTACGCCTTATTAACTGCGCACGGCTCGCATATATTGGCCTTCTCACCCTCCACTTATTTTTATATTTTGAAAGCCTAAATGTACTGTATCTTTTGTAAATTTAATTGACTGCGTATAGTGCTGCAACCAAATATTATATATCCGTACAAAAATATTCACTATCACGTCTTCCGCAATACTACATTGTTTCATTCTCGTTCAGGCTGAATAACTCCAGATCAACCTGTTGTCATCATGTGCCATCCCTTTGCCGATCATGTTTTCGTAATACTTTGTGAGTTTTCGAGATTTTCGATTTTTGCGATTTGAAGTTTAAAATTCTCGGAATTCCATTTCGTGGAAATTTAGATAGTGCCACCTCTTTGCTGATCCTGTTCTTCTGATACTTTTTCGGTTTTCCGGATTCTCGATTTTTGCGATTTGAAGTTTGCAATTCTCGGAAGTCCAATTCTTGGAAATGCTGAAAAATTCTTGGAATTTTAGATAGTGCCACCTCCTTGCTGATCATGTTCTCCTGATACTTTGCCAGTTTTCCAGATTCTCGATTTTTGCGATCTGAAGTTTGAAATTCTCGGAATGCTAATTCTTGGAAATTTAGATAGTGCCACCTCCTTGCCGATCATATTCTCCTGATACTTTGTCAATTTTCGAGATTTTTATTCCAATTCTTGGAAATGGTAGGAATCTTAGAATTTTATTATACAGGGTGTCTCATTTTAAATAATCCACGCAAATATCTCCAAAAATATTGAAAGATATTGAAAAACGTTTCAACAAAAGTTGTGTGGTTCGAATGGGAATGTAAGGTGGTGCCATTGATTTAACCTTGGATAGTCATTTGAAGGTCACGTGAACGTAACCTTCAATTTAGAGAAATATAATTATAAAATGAGTAGAAAGAGGTGCGGGTAATTGTAAAATAGGTAGAAAAAGGTGTAGGTAATTGTAAAATTGTATTTTAATTATGGACGAAATTTATTATTCGTTGTTGACGGAATTCCGATTACACAATTTTGTGCACGATAAAAGAGAATACGAGATCGTTTCGGTGCGCAGTCTTACAATTGGAAAAATTTCTCAACGAAACAGTTCAAGTCTGAAAAAGTTATACACTGCTGTCGTAGAAATATAACTTTTATCATTTGTAAATTCATACGGAGGCCTGTACATAATTGATTTGTATTTGCATTTGTATGTACACAATACAAAGTTAACAATCCAAGTAAAGGGTTTCTTCCGGCATCTTTCTAACCTCATTAAAAAAATTCTGATATAAAACTTTCTGGTATATTTACATGCGTGAAAATCTCTACGTATTTTTACAAACATGCACGGCTTAACAGAAAGATCTACGTGTTTTAAGATCCTGCGATAATATAAAAATTAGTCTTTTACGGCTGCTGTAATTTACTGCTCTAATTTTCTAAATCTTGTAAGTACCAAGAGGCTACTAATCGTAAGTACCAAATATTTACTTCTTAGTATACTGGAATGACCTGCGTACGGAAGTATCTTTGCGCAAATTATGGTTAACGCTAAATCATCCGCTTGCTTGTCACAGATGTGATGAGATACGCCGAGATCTAAGTAGTTTGGAAGAAGTTACGCTATTCTTCTCCCCGCGAATACGTTACTTCGGCAAAGTAGAAGAAGAGAGGGAGGCACTTCTTTTTCTTTCTCAGGTCTCAGCATTCGCGTATAATTAAAATTAAAGCTGCTGTGCGATCTACGTACATAAATAAGAAAAATTCATCATGTACAAGTAAAGCTTATAGTGCGAACAAACGGCTGAATGTCCTTCGCGTTGTTGGAGCATTCATGTTTGTTCTTAATGTGATGATTATATAGTCTTCTCAAGATGATACATATGGTAGTGATACATGGTAGTTTCCCAAACACACTGACATTTTCCTTTCACATTCACTCTTGTGAAAGTTAACAATTCAAAAAAAGAGATTCTCTTATCTCCTTTATATAATTTTACCCTGATAGGAAAATTTTCTGACGTTTACGTATTTATGTAATAATTCTCACACAATTCTATAAAATTGCATTCCGCTCCTTGAACTGTTACACAATACATTTACAAAACAATATAAATGTCGTCAGAAAGTAACGCGGTTTTCTATTAAATAAAAGAAAATGCAACAAAAATATAAGTACATATTCCATGCTTGGACCCTGATTCTTACCTTTATAAATTCAAAATAAGTGGACGGTAGGAAGGCCAAGAAACAAGAAATAGCAGTCCAAGTTTTTCCCTCCTCGTGTTTAAGTCTTTTGTTAAATTATACGGACTATTGCATCCTTACCGATATGAGAACCACCACCGGATGATGGAGGGAGAGACTGCAACGTTCGTCTCGAGAGACATTAAGATAAACTTTATACTTCTACGTTTTAACGTGTGTTATTTTTGTACACTGAAGATGATCCGGAGTGGATCGAAACGTCTGTATTTTACGTTCTATTATTAAATTGTCCATGACTATTTGAAACACTACGCCTTATTAACTGCGTACGGCTCGCATTGGTCCTTCCTACCCTCCACTTATTTTTATATTTTGAAAGCCTAATGTACCTTTTGTAAATTTAATTCTTCAAAGTTGCTTTAATCCGACAAAAATTGTCTCTTCTCTCGTCTCAGAGATTTGCTTAAATTGACCGCGTATATTGTGCAACCAAATATTATATACCGTACAAAAATATTCACTATCACGTCTTCCTCGGTACTACATCGTTCCATTCCCGTTCGGGCTGAATAAACTCCAGATCACTACCCTCTTCGGAACTGTTGTCGTCATCGAAATACGGCACGGTCACCCCATTGCCCTTATATCCTAGATCGTGACAAACAGAAATTGGGATTCGTACAACAACACGTGTAAGATTATTTCTCACAATCTCTAGCGAGCACATTGATATAATTACCGTCCGCCGGTCTTCGAAATATCTCAACTTCCTTCTCATCGTCGTCGAAGAAGCTACCGCCGTCTTGCAGCAAACTGAAGGCGTATCCCTTCCTAGCCTTTTCCGTATCCGCCGAAGCTCGACACCTCGCACATATACACACGCAGCACGCGACGATGCCGAGACATACCATACCTGCAATCGAATTGCATCGCATTCATATTGTAAGTAATATAAGTCTTCCTTAATCTCTTCGTTGGACATTCCGTGACAGACTTACTTGTTATCATGATGAACACCAGCCTAGGTATTCCCACGATACCGTCGTCGCGAACGAGCTTGAACATCAATCTTGAGAATTTCTTCACCTCGAGCGAGGGCGTGGAGACGAGCTTGGTCTCCGCGTGGTATCCGGGCGCCGTGGCCGTTATGTTGTGACTCCCGGGCGGCAGCAGGATCGAGTAGAAGCCCAACCTGCCGTTTTTAATCAGACGCGGTGACTTGTCGTAAGACAAGACAGCGTTCCCAATCGGTTCGTCCGCCTCGCTGGTGACGTATCCTCTTACGCCTTTCGTCATCTCCTGCATGCAGGCCAGCAAACTGGCTTGGTTCTCCTGCCACACGATGTTCGAGTAGTCGGTGGTGCAGCAGGTGACGTACACGTCCATCATCAAGGTGCTCGTGTTGAAGTAGGCGTAATCCATCAAGGGATGACCTCTCCTCCCGCCAAATCCCGCCGCCGCGTGGATCACGCTGTTGTCGCCGACGATCGAGTCCTGTTTGCATTTCGTGCTCGCGGACAGCTTGCCCGCCCTCGCGTCGGCGTACACCAACGCCAAGTGTCGCAGTAAATCGTCGTCGTCGCTCTCGTACTTTCGCTCGCGCGCCTTTCCGTGATCGCCACCGAACGGAATTTCGATATGCCGCGACCCGCTATTGAGATTCACGGCCAGCACGGCGTTCACGTCCCTGAACCAGCTGACGATCATGGCCGCCTGCCCACTGAGCTGCTCGTGAACGGGGAACTGCAAGCCTTCCAGTGGTGGCGAGCAAGCGGGACTGTGGTTGGGACCGGAGAATTCCGGAACCACGTATGTGGAGAAGTCATCCACGTAGCGCGCGATCGTAGCATTCTGCTTATAATTATCCAAGAGATACGAGGCGAAGTGCAAGAGCACCCCAGTGGTCACTGGCTCCGCGCGTAGGATGCTGGCGGAGAAAACGATGGCAGGTCGCCCCGTCTTTTTCTCATCGTTGTTGGTGCCGATCTCTAGGCACATTATCTCGTTGCCCTCCGCGGTTCTGCCGATGCTGTGCAAGGTCGACTGCCGCGGATACTTGGCGTTCAAGTTGGTCAAAGCGCGGTTGACGAAGCTCAGCTCCTCGGGTGGTGGCTTGCGGCGATGACTGTAGGCCGACGTCGTGTCCTTCTGCAGTTTAACGTCGATGTTCGTTACCCTTTGCTGTTGCACAGGAACTTTCAGCACTTGCGTCACGTATCCCTCGCAAGAAATCGTCAACGTGTATTCGCCGGGCACCAGTAGCGCCTTGAGGTAGGCCATGTTGCGCGACACGCCGTAGCTCCTATTTCCGATCTTGACGCTGGCTTCTCTCAGCGGGGCGCCCTGCTTGTCCGTTATTATCGCGCGGATTCCGCTCGCGAGGCTCTGCACGAGGTCCATGAGCGGCATCAGATTCTCGCGCCAGATGATGGGAATCGAGTCCGCGAGCGGATACTTGCAACACGACAGACTAACGCCCATCTGCGCGCAGACGAGAGAACGTTTGGAGCAGTCAGCAATGAATTAATAATATATACAAGAGTAAGTGCGAAGAGAGAAAGAGGACTACGCTTACCACCGGCGTGCCGTAAGCGTGCTGTATGAAATTCGTCAACCGTTGCGTACTGTTGTTCGACCGGCTGCATATTCCGTAGTGTCTCGCACGCTCGTAGGCGTCGACGAGCGTTTTAAACGTATGCAGATCGTCGTTCGTCGGATAGCTGAAGCGTAAAAATTTCATCAGGCACCTCCGCCAGGTTTCTTCGCGAATTTATAAACAGCCATACGCTGCATTACCTGATTTGCGAGGTGCCACCTCCCAGTATTACAACGACGTCGTAATTTTCGGCCTGTAACATTCTCTTAAACGCATCCGCAACTCTATCCGCTCGCTTGGACCCATCGGTGCTCTCTAATAGCACCTTCTCCCCTACTTCGTCGTTGACTACGGGATTGCAATCATTACTCGGCTCTATGTCGTCAAATCCTGGATCGACGCCGGGAACAAAGTGCAACGTAGCGTCGTCCAGTAGCCTCTGAATAGGCGGGTGGCCAATTTGATTTCCCATAAGGATGTGCGTCGCCAAACGTAACAGAATCTCCCTACCGGCCGGCTGGGAGGCAAACAGTCCTCCCACCAACGCGATGCGAAATTTATTCTCATCGGGCGACCCCATCTGGAAAGTATCGAGTTGAAATAGAGATACAGAACAATATAGTGGACGACATGTCTGCAATACGAACACTCACATTATGCGTGATTTTCAGCGAGTGAATGGCCATGCTGGTCAACGAGTCACCGGCTATGAATTCTGCGGTGTCGGGCTGATGATTTTCCAACTGGCTGAATCTAGCGCTCAAGTCGGAATTTTTCAAATAGCCATTCTGCAAGTTTGCCATCAATCGAAAATCGTACGCGGATGACCTAGAGGCAGGTAATCAACAATTAATCCCGTTAATATCTTTTACATTCCAGGAAGCACACATTGAGCAATAAAATGCAACTACTTGGATGAACGCGACGCGACGCCTTCGCCACTAAAATCGACTTGAGTCATCTTCGTGAGACAGATCCGAGACATATTTCGACAAATCATTTAAGAAGTCTACTTGTGACGCTACTATGTGTCCAGCTCTCCGCCTTAATAAGCACGTATTAATTTCGTATCGTGCAACCGAATCGCAGAGCGCGTAATGAATAATCGTACCAGTGCTGAGGATCGTCACGCATTAACGTAAAGTCCAGAGTCACTTCTCCGTCCCCGACATCTTCGCCGTAAGACGGTACGGTGACACTCTGCGTGAGTGTTTCGTATCCCACTGCGCTGACAGTTACATTGTATTGTCCTGGTACCAATAGTCGCCAATAATCGCCCTTCTCGGCAGTGTAAATATCGTGCTCTATACCCTCGACCGAGATCTTCGCATGGTGTACCGGAGTGCCGATGGACGAACTCACCATACCGTTTATACCTTTGCGGGACTGCGGAGAGGAAACGTAGAGTAGTTAAAATTAGATTAATTGCAATCGCACGTACATCTCCTCGACCATTCGCGTCTGCTAAACGAGCTGTACCATTTCGATGAAACGCAGAAGCGGCTGTCTGTTCTCCAGCCAGTAATTCGGCAAGTCGCTGGCGTTCGGGTACTTGGTGCATCCGATCTCCAGGGTGATCTCGAAGTCGTTGCTGTGCACGTAGTTGTAATCCTGCATGCCGCCAGACACGGAGTACCAGGCGGCGCCGTTCGTTATACCTTCCGGGAAACGTTCCTCGAGCACCGTCTTGCCGTAGACGTCGTTCAATATCGGCGGACACGGTTGGCCGAGGTGCATGCGGGGATGAGCGTTGGAGTACGTCAACGCCAGCATCCGGAACACGTCGTTGTCCGGGCTTGGATTCGCGACGTTGTCTGGCCTCGAGTCCGGCGGCCCGTCGTCGTACGGGTAATTCGCGACCAACGCTCCCCCGTGAAGATTGGCGGAGAGCACGAACGGGATTCTCGCTATCCAATCCATCACCGCCTTGGTCTCGGGTTCCTGGTGCCGATTAAGCTGAAAGATGTTGTTAGGTGAGCGCGGTTTTCTAACTGTACGAATCGTTGAACGATACGCAAGTTGACTCGTACTACAAGACGATAATTCAGGCGAATCTAGAACCCATAACGAGAAGATACTATGTGAACTCGATATCATAGTTTTACAGCGAAGAGCTAGTGTTCTGAGGGCATATATTTGAATTTATTATAACAATTCAAATAAAGCTGAAATAATCTCTATGCTGTTTTACTTAAAGCATCTTAAAAACATCTCGTATTTATGTACACTTATTTCTCTGAGGATTGTATTGCACGTCGCTCGCTCCTCTTTAAGGTGGCATTAGAAGTAAAATAAAGATTGAAGTATATCGAGATAACGAATTAGTAAATAGATCAGCAAACGTATATAACATAAGATGACATATCGTGAGAACGTACTTCGTTGCTTTCGTAATAATCGGGAAAGTTTCTATTAAGGTCTACGCCATTCGCGTTCTCCCTGCCTTTCGCCCAGTAAGCGTCGCCCTGCTGGGAGACCTCGTATCCGTCGGGGTTCATGCTCGGTAGCACGTGGAGCCTGACGGTCTCCACTAACCGCGTGACTCTCTTATCGGTGCCGTAGTTCTCGCAGAGATATCTCAGCAGTAGCAGCAGCATCTCCCTGCCGACCACCTCGTTGCCGTGCATATTCCCGACGTACTTGACCTCCGGTTTCTCGGGGCTGTGGACGCCGGGGTTCTTCGTCACCTCCATAACGTACAGCTGCCGGCCCTGCACGGAGGACCCTATGCTGTAGAGCCTCGTGATATTGGGGTAACTCGCGCTCAGCTTCTTCAGGTAATCCTCCATCGCGACGTAGTTGTGATGCTTAAACTCCACGGCGTGGTAAAAGCCATACTTGTCGATGGATCTTACCACTTCGCGGACCGTTTCTTTTCCTGTATCGTACGAATGCACAGTCATGATTGATGTCGAAATCGGGCGCGCATTGCTCTCATAGAGACGTCCGCACGCGAACGTCGAGATGCGCCGATGCGTGATCGCGTCGGATTACGAATGACGCAAAACCAGGCAGAAAGAGATGGACATGTTACAAAACACAAGGTACGGAGAAAACGTAAAGGGTGTGACGAAATAATCAGACGTGTATAAAAGTAACATAACGTGGTCGGCACGTGAGAGGAAAAGGATGAGTATTGAGTAAGTTACTCGCTGCTCGAGACGAAAAGAATATTTTTATTTCTAATTCTGAACAATACATGCTTGTAAGGAAAATATTAGAACATACATTGTTATACAGATTACGATATACCGGCCACTGCGACGTGTCCTCACATCTACAGAGAGCTACATTTATTAGTATAATTCCCGATACATTAGAATGGGTAATTGGCAGTACTATGTATCTCACATGGTACATGTAGAACACAGTACATCTGTTTCTTTCCCCCCCTCCCCCTGC
>NW_011967197.1:284654-290002 GCF_000949405.1 Vollenhovia emeryi
CCACCGATCACTTCGTACCTGCCGACAAATTCAACGGCTTTTATGACACTGTTCAATCCTGCGAATAGCGAGCCAACAGTTCCGCGACTATTAAGTTGGTCTTTATCCAGCGGGTATTTGCAACTTGAATGTTACTTTAAGAGACGCGATATTTCCATTCTCACCAGTATGCTCCATTTGTCACGCCACTTCGGAAAATCTCCGGCGGACAGGCGTCGCCCTTGCGCATTTGTGGATGATTGTCCGCGTAAACATGGGCGAGATACTTGAATAAATTATCGTCTGGGCTCTTGCTCTCTATGCAGCACGCTTTTGGGATGCTGAAATGACACACGTCTCGTCAGACGACACGGACAAGATCTCCAATAACAATCCCAAACAACACGTATGTCTAAAAGACATCTTCAAGATGTGCTCTTCGCGCCTGGAAACGTTCTAACTTTGTAGCAAATACGTTCAAAAAATATGTGCAGGTTGATAAATTGTACGTTATACGTTGTACAATCGTACGTTGTCGACGAATTTTTCAAAGCGTTTTTGACTTGCTCATGTAAAACCGAGGGAGAAAGCGCTGACCAACATCTTGTACACCAATGCCCACCAATGCCCAGCGGGCATTACTTTGTTTTATCTTTATGCCCCAGCAAGGCCTAATGCCCAGTAATGCCGCAAATCTGTACACCACAATGCCCTCGGCGGTTTCCCCCTCGACCGAGTGTTTCCAGACGCAAAGAGCACATTGTAGATTAGGCGCGCACGATATACCCAGAATCGTATGGATAGCTGGCGACCACGGCACCACCGTGAAAATTGCCGGAGAGCACGAAGGGCTCGTTGGAGATCCAGGTCATCATAGCCACCGTCTCGTTCTGGCGGCTGTTCAGGATGGAGATGCCCTTCTTGAGCTGGCTGAGCCGTCTGTCGAACTGATCGGGGAAGTCCCGGTTCAGGTCGACGTGATTGGCGTTCTCTCTGCCCGAGAAGTCGTCCTTGGACTCGCACTTGCCCTCCTGAAACGCAAGATTGTCATCCGGGATTATCCGCGACACGTCCGCGCGCGAGGAGGCAAACGGCACGCGCGTCCTACCACCGAGTTCTCGAAGCCGTCCGGATTCATGGAGGGCATCAGGTAGATGTCCGTCTGGTTGACCAGCCGGGTGACGCGGTCGTCCTTGCCGTAGCGGTCCAGCAGGTACTGGCCGAGGATTACGAGCAGCTGCCTGCCCACGGCCTCGTCGCCGTGCATGTTGGCGACGAGCTTGACCATGGGCTCGACGGGCGCGCGCCGCTCCACGTTCTCCGAGATCTCCAGGACGAGGAGGTCGCGGCCCTCGACCGACTTGCCGATGGAGAAGACGCGCGCCAGGCGCGGGTGCCGGCGCGCCAGGTCGCCGAGCAGCCGTCGCAGCTCCTCGTAGTGCGTGTAGGACGTGCCGACGTAGTCGCCGTCCCGCGGCTCCTCGGCGACGTTGAGCGCGTAGCCGCGCGCCAGGGCGGCCGTCGCGCAGACGAGCGCGAGCACCAGGACGCCTCGTCCGTCCATTGCGGTTCTCGTACGCGCGGGCGCGCGCTCTCGGGGACGACGATTCTCGCTACCCACCTGGCTGCGCGCTCCCTGGCTGTATCTACCGCGGGGAAGACTGTCAGAGGCTCATATCACGGATATACCCCTTGATCCGTCCGCATATATACACAGTGCTGACGTCCGCACGTCCGGGCGTGTGGGCGACGTGTCGGCGTGGAGGGGGGGCAGGGGGGGGGGTCGTGCGAAAGTCACCTGACCATTCGCCGAACGAGCGTCCTTCTACGTTCCCTCCCGTTGGTTCATGCGCGATAAGCCGCCGATTAATTACGGCGATAAATCGCGCGGCACCGGAGCTATCGCGCCGCGGCGACGTTTATCGCTTCTCACCGGGGCGAAGATTATCGTTAAGCGCGCCCGGCCGTTCCGCACGTTCGCCGGGCAGCTCGTTACGAGTCCGCGAGAAGGAGGCGGCGGATCGCGCGTCGTGACTCACGCGGAGCCGCGGCACGGATCAGATTAGGAGCAGCGCTAGGTTATAGATCACGCCGTGCCGTTCGGGGACGCTAATCGACAATGGCTAATAAACAGTGAGTAACGACGGCATTGTCTCGTATTTTAGTGCCGACCGATTGCACTCGCGGTTTCATGTTCCCCCGTGTTGCGCAGGTTTGGCCTGATCTTGGCGAAGAAGCAGCAGAAGCAGCAGCAGCAGCAGCAGCAGAGCACGGCGCCGAGGCTCGGCAACGTTTTCGGGGACGACGATGCCTCCGACGAGGACGACGGCACCGACTGGGTGCGGAAGGCCCTCAAGGCGGAGGGCGAGAAGAACCGGGTGAAGAGGCAGACGAGGCTCGACATGCAGAAGGCCCTGGACGAGGACCCGACCATCTACCAGTACGACGAGGTGTACGACGACCTGGAGCGCGGCAAGGGCCAGTCGGACGGCGCGAGCAAGCAGAAGGAGAAGTCCAAGTACATACAGAGGCTCCTGAAGACGGCCGAGCGGAGGAAGAAGGAGCAGGAGCACAGGATAGAGAGAATGGTGCAGAAGGAGCGCGAGGCCGAGGGCGAGATGTACGCGGACAAGGAGAGCTTCGTCACGTCGGCGTACCGGGCGAAGCTGGAGGAGTTCAAGAAGATGGAGGAGGAGGAGGCCAAGATGAACAGATTGGAGGCTATCGGCGACGTTACCAAGCAGCAGGATATGTCGGGCTTCTACCGTCATCTGTACGAGCAGACCGTTGACTACAAGGGCAAGGGCGACGCCGACGAAGGCGGGACCGGCAAGGCGGAGGAGGCGAGTGCCGAGCAGAGGAAACGGAAAACCTCGACGAGCAGCGCGAATGAGGAGAGCGCGAATAGGAGGGCAGACGAGACGGCGGAGGGGCAGAGGGCGATCACGAGGTCGAAGAAGTCGAGGCAGTACAGGCAGCGAGCCGTAGAAGCGTACGAGTCCGATTCTGAAACGGAGACGGGCAAGGAGGAGCCGAAGAAAGACCAGACCGTCGTTTCGCCGGTGGACGGGGAGGCCGGCGGGGCAGAGGCGCGGGAGCTGGAGGAAAAGAAGCAAAAGTTAGGCGAAACTCGCGTCGAGGATGCCGCGGATAACCAGGACAAAGATACAGGCGTGAGAGACGCCGAGGTACCTCGGGACGATACCACTCCGGAGGATGAAAAGGCTGAGTGTAAGGAAGAGCCCGTTGAGAAGAAAGATAGATCCTCCATCTGGGAAAAGAGGACGGTAGGACCGGTGTTCGAAGCAGCGCTGGAAAGATATTACGCGAGGAAGGCGAAAAGACTGGTCGCGGCGAATTAGATGTAGTTAATTTATAGTTACGCTAATTTTTATATAACGCCAACATCGCTCGCACTGTCCGCCTCACCCTCGTCTACCGGTCAAATGACTGCGAATACCGACCTTATTTTACCAGTAAAATTGTACAAACAAAAACAAATGGCGTCACCTCCGACTGTAAAAATGTGTATAATGAAAATCAACGAGGATAAGTCGTGGATACTTATTTTGTGACATTAAAAAACTATATTTAAAAAAATATGCGTACACAATCCAAATGCTCAAACGACTTTCTTATAATTTAGGTAGCTCGGTTGCACAACTGAGCTAAGGGGGAAAATATGTACGCTCAGATGCACGAGATAAACAACTTCCTTAAATGTAGTTTAGCCTTTGCGTATTCGTTACCTCGCGTGCACGTTGCGTCGAAATACTTTTACGGAGGTCGGCGGCTCGCCCGCACGTTCGTACAATTGCACGCAGTTCCACCCAGCGAGCGTAAGCCGTGTGAGAAGTGAATTATTCCCGCTACAATGACGCGAGATCTCTCTCGCACACCTCGTTCTTGCGGAGAGCAGTCTCGATGTATACGTTGGTATACGCTTATCGAAGATGCGTCGTTTAAATGCACGTAGTCGCGTCACGTGGGCCACACATTTTTAGCTAGACGTTATACTCTGCGGTGGCATATGTCCAGTGTCTCCTAGACAAAAGATGGCGACTCTACCGCTTGGATGAATACAGAGCCAGGTGATGCTTCCGTGTTTCAAGCATATCCGCAGCCATGCTTCCGGCGGGAATTGTAACGCCCTTGAAAGAGAATTCGTAAGACGAGAACAGAGAGCACTATCCGAGTTCCCGAGCGATACGGGAGGCGAGAGGTCTTACCGACAAACGAAATATCTGATGACGTTCGCGTGGCATACGAGAACGGTGTAAGAATCTTCAGTCTGGCTAGAATCGGCGCGGTGAAAGTACTTTCTAAACGCCGCTTCTATCCTGGGTCCATCTTGGAAGAACTAGAATGCAGGTAGATCGAATTGTTATGCGTCGCGAGAATTGGAGCCTCGAGATCTTCTCGGTACGGTCGATTATGGGCCGCGGTCGAGCTGTCGCTTCAAGTGCTTTCAAGTATTCCTCTCCGTTCTTTCAGTAGAGATCGAAGGAGAAGAGAAACGCTTCGAAGCGTTTGTAGCGGCAGCGTGACCGCAACTTATATCGGTCATATTCTGCTTACATGTTTCTCCGACTTCCAGTGTCCGATAGGCGGCTCCGGGGGTATAGGTGCACCTTCGACCAACAGACTATCATTCTCAACTGGCACATTTGCAAGACTCTTTTCTATAATTAGCGAAGTTTCCAGAGCGCGCGTCATGGTGGATCTCACTATCACCGAGTAAGGCAAGTTCAATTCCGCCAGCCTCTTTCCCGTCGCCTCGGCCTGCTTTCTGCCTTTATGGTAACACAAAGTGAGCACGGTTTTACAAATAATGCGTTTGTGCACGTCGGGTTCGCATCGAGTAAACACGAAAAATCAGGGATGAAAAGGAAGCTGAACAAGAAACGTCCAGCTGCACACAATAATTTGCGTCATAAGCCGCAAGGCCCTCTTAGAAAAATAACAGCAAGCACGGTAAGTACATTTACGCTGCCAGAAATATCGTCGGTTTTCAGTATAGCGTAAGGTGTGTGTTAATCTTCGACATATGCGGTGGCGGAACAAAACATGCTGTCACGAATTGTTACATACTTGTCGCAAGATAACTTATTAGCCATCTTCCAATGCGAATCGCCAATGGAAGATTGCGAGTAGATAGAAAGCGGTATTATCCTAGTAGCAACACCTAGGGAACGCTATAGTGGTGGAATTCGCATAACATTCCCTTCGGAAATTGTGTGTGGTTTGCCGGTAATGGTGACAAATTATTGTGCACCTCCAGGCGCTTTAACCCGAGACCTAAATGCAAATACAAAAACTCCATCAGTACGAAGTAAATGCGAGTCATTAAACAAGCAGCGCTAGAAATT
>NW_011967197.1:291219-407208 GCF_000949405.1 Vollenhovia emeryi
GAGGGCACTGTGGTGTACAGACTTGCGGCATACCAGGCATTTTTTGGGGCATTAGGCCTTGCTGGGGCGTTGTACAGATAAAGTAAGATAAAGCAATGCCCACTGGGCACTCGCGGGCATTGGCGTACAAGGTTTTTGGTCGGCGGTTTCCCCCTCGAGAAGTCACGACACGAAGGCGACTATTAACGCTGGATCACGGAGAAGTAAGCTCGCCGGGCGCCGTACCAAGTTCGGTCAGCACTCTCTCGACGTCCGTCTTCCCGTCCATGTAATACTGTCCGTGGCGAATCAAGAGCACGTGTCGCACGGCCTTCGACCTCTTCGTCTCAAACTTCTCGTTGTACTTGTTCTCGTCGTTCTCATCGGTTATCTTCATCGGCTTCACCAGGCTCTTCGGATCTCGTCTGCAAATGCAAACGCGACGTAAGTACCTTTTCTTTCTCCTTTTTTTTTACTTTTGACACGAAACGACTTGGCGAGAAACACGCCGTGTCGCAATACAAGATTATTATTTTTACCCTGGCTGAGGTGATACTTTTTCGCAGTAAATTTAGAATAAAATATTTAGACCCTAACACCCTGTCACGGCTCTTGGTCCTTTATTCCTTCAAATTTGTGTTTATCACATGTGAGCCATTCGAATTTTATTAATGTATAAATGTTTTATTCGGCAACGGTAGAGAAAACATAATAGATGAAGGCAGAACGAGTTGTACGGCTGGAAATTTTGCTCTCAACAATCCTACCGGTTGGATCAGCCCTTTTGATTTTCTAAATAAAAGAACGCACGCTGAATCGTCTTTTTAGATCAGTACGGGAATTCTTTAACTTGTAATCGATGCCTTTCGGTATCGTTAACTAGCGACAGCCAATGGCGAGAACGATCTTCGAGAAAGACGCAGATTTTCATTGGCTGTTCCTAGTTAACGTTATCGAAAAATCTCGATAACAAGTTACAGAATTCCCGTACAGGGCCTAAATTCCGTACACGATTACCGACGACCATCGATACGTTAACGACGTTTGCGCAGCTTTTCTATCATGTAGAAAAAGCTGCGCAAACGTCGTTAACGTATCGATGGTCGTCGGTAATTGTGTACGGAATTTAGGCCCAGCGATCTAGCTGGTCAATGGCTGCGTTCGGCAGAAAAAGCTGCTTTGCAACTGTTGTAAAATTCGTGAATCTGATTGGTGTGGTCTCTTACTCTTGAGTGAATTTAAGTGCATACGCCAATCAGATTTCATGCATTTTACAACAGTTGCAAAGCAGCTTTTTCTGCTGAACGTAGCCGTTGTTTCGTCAATTTTAAACAAAGAGAACTCTGCTTCCAACGATCCTACCTTTGGAGATTGGAAGAGTCAACTCTTCCAACTCTTCAAACAAAAGGATACATGCTGCACCACCGTCTCTTTAAATTCTTTTACTTTTAAACGGTGATCTAGCGTCGACGCAATCACGCAATCCCCTTAACCAGAGGTTTACCCTTCGCCCCCCCGAGGTTCCTCGCGCGAAACGAGGGAGCGAACGAATCGAACGACAGGTCACCTGTCCCAGTTGTGGTCCCACTTCACCGAGGGGGTGTAATTCGTCGTCCACGAGTTGTGGACGTGCAGCGAGCTCGCGTGGTCGGACTGCGCGTTGTAATAATACAGCAGCGCGCCGCTCACCGCGCCGAGCCCGAGGGCCCACTTGTGCAGCTGCGAGACGGCCGGCATCCCTTGCGTGCGTGTTGAATGCCGAGTACGTGAGAGAAACAAATCGAGAATCGAGAACGCCGAACCCAAACACGTCGAGCGGCGGCGGCAGAGCGACCTAACCTGACCTAACCTCACCCTTGCGTCGCGGCGGGTCGCTGCTGGCTCCACTTCCGGGGCGCAGGACGCGCGGCGCCCTCGAATCCTATCGCTTCCTGTCTCGCGCGCCTCTCTCGACACCCGTCGAGATCGATCGAGAGCCGCGTCGCCAGTGTCGCCTCTTCCGACCTTGAGCACGTGCGCGCGCGTTCGACACTGTTCGACACGCCAGGATCAAACGACCGGGCGGACGAGTCGAGTGTCCCCCGTCAACGTGGATCCTGCCGGACAGCGTCCAACAGCGCCGAGGCCCGCCCGTTCTTTCTCGCGCGCAGCGCGCGCCCCTCCGTCGGCTGTAACTCCGCTCGCGCGCAGGGCGTTGTGCAAGACAAGGTGGTGTCCGGGTACAAGTAAAAATTTCGCAACACCCCGCGATGCTGACCCCGCGCTTCGAGATCACGCAGACCGACGCGGAGGTGACGATAGTCGTTCACGCCCCGTACGTGAATATAAAGGACACGGAGGTGTACGTCGACGGGACGGACTTCCGCTTCCTCGCCTCCCCGTATTACCTGCGGTGAGTATCGGCGCGAGTCTTCCGCGTAGGCTCCTAGTTTCGTCCCCGTAATCGCCTCGCGATTAACGCGATCCTCCCGCAGGCTGCGGATGCCGGGCGCGATCGAGGAGAACAGCACGTCCTCCGGCGACTACGACTGCGAGAAGGGCGACTTCACCTTACGTTTCTCCAAGGTCAACAAAGGGGAGCACTTTGAGAATTTGGACATGATAACGACCCTTCTGGCGCCGCCGAAGAGCGCGGGCGCTATTATACCCAACATCGAAGTGATCGGCAAGTCACGGGAATGTACGTGGGTATAATTGCATCACCGCCGGCATTCAATTGGCGCTTTCCAATCTCAGGTAATCCATCCGCGGCCTCGGCGGACATCTGCGAGGGCAACGCCTTGGACGATTCCGGAAACGAATGGTTTGTACCTCAGGATAACGTTCCGGAGGTGCAATTTCTTGTAAACTCCCCAAAGTATGGCTTCGCTAACAAGAAATCCGGAATTTTACATGCCTTCGAGGTATGTCTGTTTACTTTTCCTTCGTATCGTTAAGCCTCGCTGAAAGCGCACACGATAAATCGCCCTTACTTCGTTTCGATCAAATTCATTGCGCTGTTGACAACGGGGGAAAGTCCCATGTTATGAGAGAGGATCCTAATCCGGGACAGCTGGGTCTCTGTTCAATTAATAGGCATTGTCGGTTGACTCCACCGTGAATTTGTTTGCCGTTGGAGCGAAATCTGTTTAGTGGAAAATTGATCGTTAGATCGTGTGGTCATTGCGGAAATACGATTTGTGGTTGAATTTGGGCGTTGAAAACCTGCTGGCTCATACTAGAAATCTATGTCATAATAGAGTTAGAGGTAAAGTGTACATGACAAATCTTCCCGTACCTTGTTTCAATCAAATTCATTGCGCTGTTGACAACGGAGGAAAGTCCCATATTATGAGAGAGGATCCTAATCCGGGACAGCTGGGTCTCTGTTCAATTAATAGGCATCGTCGGTTGACTCCACCGTGAATTTGTTTGCCGTTGGAGCGAAATCTGTTTAGTGGAAAATTGATTGTTAGTGTGGTCGTTGCGGAAAAAAGATTTGTGATTGAATTTGGGCGTTGAAAACCTGCCATCTCATACATAGAAATCTATGTCATAATAGAGGACTTTTCTCTCTATACGTTTTATGATTCCGTATATTTAGGCAGCGTGGGTCAAGGATATAACGGATCTTCCCACGCCTGACACAACCCCCGAGACGGAAAGAAAAACTTTACAGCAGCAGCGTGAACTAAACGACTTCTGCGAAAACCACTATATAGCAGATCTCGTGGAGGTGGAAAACATTAAACCTTGCATAACGTATGCGGCAGAATGGGACACGCTACAGAAAGACCAAGTCGCGTTAAGCGAAGCCGAGGTCGATATATTAAAGGAACTTCCAAACAGAGAATATTTATTAGACTCCAAAGACGTACAAAAATTATGTTTCAACGTTATCGACATCTTATACGCCAGTTGCTACAATCACCGGACAACATTAGGAGAAAACACCTCGGAGAGCAGCTGGACCATTAATAAACTGAGCTCTACCTTATGTTGGTTCCAAGTACGTTTACCAATGAGCGAAGCCTCTTTTTTTTTTAGCCAAAAGAGCGCGAACGAAATCAAACTATATCGAATATTTTCAGAATTTCACTTCTCTAGACGAAGTTATAACAGCGTGCATTCGAAGATCGCTTTGTTATCCGATTTATAGAAATTGGGAACTTTCCATCAAGGTGTTTGAGGACCTTAAAATCGTCCTGTCGTTAGGTCAGTATAGATTCGAGCGTCAAATGTCCGTACATTCTTATTCCTTTATTACCTGAAACATGTGCATTCGTAGGAAGGAAATACATCGTTAAACGCTTCTGCGAAATACATAGCCTTTTCAATGAGTCGTACGAAATGAGATACGTACTAAACCAGTTGTACATAATAGACTTTTTAATTTGGCTGCAAACGTTACCTGAATCCGTAATAGAATCGCTTCATTCTGCGTTAAGTGAGGTAGGTACCTACTTGAAGAATTTTGCAAACATTCATTTAGCACCTTTCTTACCTTGTCTTAAGACCGTAATGGACGGGTTGAGATCGAGATTAGATTAAAATTTGACCAGTCAGAGTAAAGTTTAGTGACTTTTACTCTGATTGGTCAAATTTCAGTCTAATCTCAATCTAAATCCGTAGTCTGATACGGGCTTAAATGAATTCCCGAAATGGGTTACCAATCATCTCGTATTGGATTCCTTCACTCCGAGTTTTCAACCTTTTCAATCAGTCTCTTATAAAATCGAGGCATGAGTTAAGAGCGATCACATATCGATTGCCACACAGCCACGCGTTACCTGCCCATGTATATCTAAATTCTGATTATTTCATAGATTCATCCGAACAAAGCAAGCATGGGATTTCATTTAATAGAGCTGGAAGTGGCAACTTACTCCGTTCAAGAAGAGGACTTTGTTATAGAAAATACTATTCACAAAATGACCGACAACATTGATCAGATGACCCTGAACGATAGCAATCAGGAGAAGTGAGTAGAGAATCGTTGCTCTGTTACTTTCTTGCCGTGGTAATATTCTATATATTCTGTATAATTTTATTTTGAAGGCCAAAGAATGTATACCATGTTAACCAAAAATTTTTTAAGTATTTGTAAGTATTTTTATATATCTAGCTTGATTGTTAACAGTCGCTGTTTAACACATTTGTACTTAATAGGCATTGATATTCGTTGTTTCTATGTACATATTTTTACTCGCTGGGTATTTTTATGTAACATATTACCATGCCTAACTTCTCGTATTACATACTGTATAAAATATTTACTGTGTATAACTACTGTTTGGATTTTTGCAAACAAATTTTCATCGTATCACAGTCAAAAACATTTCAAACTCGCGATATATCGTTTAAATAACAAGAAGCTTACGAAAATTCTCATAATCGAGCAATTGGCCAAGAATTTTTGGATCCAAATAGTATTTGAACCTGAGTTCCCAAATTTTTTTTTTGTGTCCGGATACTAATCCTGGGAATGATAGTCTTAACAACCGAATAATATGCACGATTGAAGCATTACATAAAGCACTTTAATACTAATTACTCCAATGTATTACTTACTTTTTTTAAATCGTTGAATGTAAATGCAGATTATCGAGCAGTTCAAGTTCCACGGACAGCAGTGACTCTGACACGGACTCTGACAGTAATACGTCAAGCAGCAGCAGTAGCAGCAGCAGTTTAGATTCGGACGATCTAGACGACGAGCCCAAATGAATGAAAAAAAGTTGATGGCCCCCGATGATTAATCATCCACTTGTTATGTGATGTGTAATGCAACCCGGCAAATTAAACATCGACTTCTGTAATAAGCATATAATTTTTTAATTGTCTACTAACAAGGGGCAGTGTAATATGCTGTTATTTTTTGTATATTTACATATTCATTATTTTATGCGTATGCTTCGCCTTGTACGTGTAAGATCGTGATGTTCAAAGATAATCTTCCTAACTAATTCGTTAACGAATTGCGTTAATAAATGCATCTGGATTGTGATAAAAATAATATGAAATCAATATGGTTCTCATTAATAAAATTATATTTTTTAAGGAACCTTGAGACTTATTTATTCAAACTATCTCAATATAATTAAGTAATTACCGAAAACACCCTTTCGAGGAGTAATCAGGTAGGAATTTGTGGATTCCTATGGTACTTGAATAGGAAAGTATAACAGAGAGAAAATGTAGAAATATATTCTCATTAACAAGATGCTGTTTTAAAAAAATGCGTGAGTTTATTTGCTTAACTTATACTCCATCCAAGAAAAGAGTTTACTGTAATGTTCAATTAATTTGTCTTGCATCTCCTCCTTATCGGCCTGATTATTCGTGTTGATCGGCCTGGAGGACTCAATTGTACTTGAACCAATATTCTGCGGATCGGTGGAACTCTCAGAGTGGCTCTCTTCTGGCTTCGAGAAACTCGTTTGATCGATATTAGTACGATGCTCCTCGTTATTGTTGGTCTAAAGATCAAATTTATTTTAAAGTTAAAATGTACCGAAATTAAGTGTTAAATTGATGCGCCATTAAAAATGGACAAATAGAGGAAAGTCCTATTAATTATGAGATAGGCTCCTAATATAAGACAGCGGAGTTTCTGCTAAATTAATAGGCATCATCTGTTGATTCCACCATGAATTTATTGCTCTTGGAGCGAAATCTATTTAGTAGAAAATTCATTGTTAGATTGTGTGATCGTTGCGAAAAAACTTTGCGATTGAATTTGGGTGTTGAAAACCAGCTATCTTATATTAGAAACCTATTTCATAATATAGAACTTTCCTCTAACGACGATTACTAATAATGGAGAAAAACACTTTACACGACGGATTTATAATATGAACGCGTGTATCGCGTGCTAGAAATTACCGTTGAGTTGGAGTACGTATCGTTAATCGTTTCATTTCTGTCAGTGATATCGTTATCTTCGTAGCTCCTCCAATAATCCAACACTTCGCCGTAGAGTCCCGGTTTCTCGTCTTTGTCGAACGTGTACTTCTGATTAACATTCTCTTCATCCGCGCCCGTCTTCGTCGTCTCCCAATCGTATTCTTCGGAGCTTGTTACACGAGAATCTGCTTCCTTAAAATTCACGAGAAATTTTACTATCAATCATCGAGAATTTAAGAATAATGTAAAAAATAATAACAAATTCTTTTCTCTCGGCTGACAACAAATGTCAATTAATACCGGCCACGAATCCGTCGTTGATGCTACGTCGACTTCAAAGTCGAGATGCCCGTGAAAGCCGGGATCGCCAGTCTTCAGGACCAAGTGCGTGTACTTCCTCGTCTTCCTGCTGTTTTTATGTAAGTGCGGCGCGTACATAATTATGCGTAATGGTAAAGCGTCCTCCCCGAAACTCTCGGTGTTCTCCGGTGTCGTGTTCCTATCTGCAAACGATTTATTAGAATAATTAAGACAATTAACACAGGATCGTCGATCATTATTGTCGCCTAAACGAGCGAATTGTTTCGTCGATAGACGAGACTCCTTTTCTAGGGGTCCGATATTCTTTCGCGTTTTCGTCATTACCTCGAACCTCGTCCGCGAGATCCGTCGTCGACGTCGTCTCTCCGTCCGCGGGCGTCGAATCGCTCTCGGCTTCATCGGTCGCCTGTTCGTCCAGCGATAAGGTGCGATCCCCGTGATTACCCTGCTGAAAATTTTTCATAATTTTTAATACATTTTACGTAAATTTCAGAATTGTTAAGATTGTTTCAATAATTTTATAATTTTTTCCAAGAGTTTTCAGGTTTTTTTATACAAGTTGGAACACTTTATAAGTGCCGAGAAAGTTGCTATCTTTTCTAGAATTTTTCATATGTATAAATTCTGAAATATTCTGAAATTTTTCACTGTCTATAATTTCAAACATTTATATCTCATCTCTCCAAAAGTCGATCAGTGGATTATCACCGATTAATTTTTTGAAAGAGAATATTCACATATATAAAAAATTCTACAAAAAGAAGTGGACAATCTCAGTATTTCTGAAAAGTGTACCAATTCGTGTCAAAACTCTGAGAAAATCTTTCACCAGGGTAGCTGGAGTGGGCGAATTGTCCGCCAGCGAAGATCCCGCCTGCTCCGTGGAATATACATCCCGCTGCAGCTCAAAGGTCGTGGCGGTTTCGCTGGAGGTGGAAGTACCACCGCTCCATGAATTCGTCGGGTCTTCTTGATCCGGCGTACCTTCCGCGTCCGGACGATCCTTGTCGAATCGGGACTCAGTCGCGCTGTTATTGTATCGATAAGTCGTGGACTCCGTCGGCGATTCTGTCGAGACAATTAGACCGGCGTCGTTCGTGATTTCCTCGGGGAGGCTGGAGGATACGCTGCTCGCCTCGCGCTCCTCTTCCGACGACGAATCTTGGCGTAGGGTGGCGTTCTCCAGACTCCCGGTGGTCCACGTTGCCTCGACGTTAGCTTCGGTCTTATTCTGCGTCGAGTTCGCATCTTCCTCGTCGGTTACCTTCCTTAATTTCACGACCTGCTCCTCGGGACTCGGTACTCGATAGACACCGGGCTGAAATAATATATAAATGTTTTCAAACTCAAATAAAACATTGACTCAACATTTAAGCAAACTTCTTATAAACATATTATTTTCGCCAGGGATTAGAGGAAAGTCCTTTGTCGTGAGATAGGATTCTAATACGAGATAACAAGTTTTCAATGTCCAAATTCAATGGCAAATCTTTTTTCGCAACGATTACGCGATCTAACAATCAATTTTTCACTGAACAGATTTTACTCCAGGGGCCATCCACCATGAATTCATGGTGGGACTAACAGACGACATCTATTAATTTAGCAGAAACCCCGCTTTCTCACATTAGGAGCCTATCTCATAATAGGGGCCTTTCTTCTGTGTATACAGAGAAAATGTGCTCACGTCACATCCGCCGCACGGGTCCTCCTCGTGCGTGGACAATATAGCCGCCTTCACGTAAGGATAGTACAGGATACTCCACGGCACTAGCACGTGGTACGCCAACTTCCCGCATCTAAAATCATGTCCACCTAAAGTAATCAAAACTGGAAAACCGTTTGATATTGGATCGTTCCTTTAAAAATTGCGGTCTAAAAGGCAGGCTTTATTCTTCAGCTCAAAACCGGAGGACTCTTGTCGCCGGGGGAACAAAATTACAAACTTAAGATTGAAAGACTGAAAGAATTTGTAAATAAAAGTGACAAATACTATTTGGATTAAAACGTCACGTTTCTTGCCTCATAAAAATACATAAGACACCGCGTTACTTACAGGATGGCACCAACGTATCTACTTCGGTGTCTCTAATGTTATCAAATTGTCTACAAGGACGCGCTTATCTCCTCTCGCGAGTAGATCCGAGAAAGCGACGGCGCGCGAATCAGTCGGTGCGCGTGTTCCATGTATATAATAAATATAATATATATTAATATAATATAGAGAAAGACAGAGGTTTCTAATGTGAAACAGCAGGCTCTCAACATCCAAGTTCAATCACAAATCTTCTTTCGCAACGATTACGCGATCTAACAATCAATTCTCCACACTAAACAGATTTCGCTCTAAGGGCAATGCATTCATCATGGAATCAACTGATGACGCCTATTAATTTAACTCCGCTATCCCATATTAGGATCCTATCCCACAATAGGGGACTTAATTAATAAAATCATCGGGTCGTTCTCTCTCTCTCTCTTTTTCTCACCGATCGATGACGACCACTTGGTCCCTCGACGCGCGGAACCTCTCCCACATACGAGACTGCGGATCGTCCTGCAAAAGGATAATCTCCGATCCATTGCTCCTGAGAAAGTCATGCCCCGCGAGGCTGTCCTCGTGCTTCGCTCCAATCGCCCGCCACGCCTCGATCTCGTCGAGATCCTCCTCGCTCCTCTCGTTCTCCGCCGAGGAATCGGAGGCCGGGCTTATCGCGAAGAACCGTATGTCCGGGAAGCCGGACTTCCGGAAGCGCGAGCTCAGCAGCTCCAGCCTGTGGGTTCGATGGAAAAAAAAAAAGAACGAGACAATTAAACGCGGCAGGCGAGAAGAAGCGTGGACTTTTGATTCCTCGCTTACATGACCGCCTGCCGGAAGCTGTACCGCCACGCCGGGTCCAGGAAGGCCAGCACGCTCACATAGCCGAGATGCTCCTTCCACGCGGCCACGACGCGGCACTGCTCGAAGTACGGATCCTGCTCCTCCTGGCGCTCCTGGCCCGACCGGGGCGCGCGCGAGACACGGGAATGACAGCTCGCCAGCGACGCGGGGCTCGCGAGGAAGAGCACGGCGAGCGGGAGCGCGACCTTCGCGGCTAACATGGCACACCACTAATCGCCGATGACTTCAACGGACCATCGCCCGGGTCGGAAAGACGGGAAACGCGCTGACCCGCGGGGTACGGCCGGATCGCGACCGAGCCGAAAGTGATTCATCGGTGGATGCGATATAGGAGGAAATACTTTGAATACTTCGGTATCGCGTGTCCCCAACGGTGGGAGGGGAAGGGGCGATAGTACGTAACGAGATAATACAGAGTTTCGACGGGAAGGCGCGCAGATTACGTGCATTTACGTATGCACGTGTGCGCGCGCGCGCGCGAGACCCAGCCGAGAGATTGACCCGGAATTGACCCGGAATCGCGTCGACGCGATACGCATGGGGGTCACGCGGAAACCGCGGCGTTTTCCTGCCGTCGCGTGCCGCGGAACATCCCTCCCAATCCGTCCCTTCGCGGCGGCACGAGTCGCACGCCTAAATGCATACGGATTTCTTTTCCCTTTTCTTCCCCGCACGCTGGTCAAAAGGGGGAGAGAGCGGGAAGCCGCGGCACGTGGCCTCGCTCGAGGAGAGAACTCCGCGCTCCGCCCGGCGCGGTCGTCTGACGGTCAGCGCGAATTAACGTTAATAGGAATTGACGTCTGGATCTATTCGCGGCCCGCTGGCCGGCGAGTCGCAATCGGTTCGTGCTCGAGGGGGCCAATCGGGCCGAGAGGGCAGCCCCGCGCGTGGACCGCTCACAGACACGCGCGGCGCGCGCGTCAAGGAACCACGGGCGTAACAGAGGCCCCCTTGTCTTCGCGCGTTATGCTCTTTTACAGCCGGCGATGCTTCGCCGCGTCGTCGCCAGTAACGTCCACGTCCGCACGCTCGAGCGGCCCGCGCGATTCTCTCCGGTTTCCCTCGCGGTTGCGAAAGCAATGGCCGACCCTTAGGGCGAGCAGCCCTCATCTCGCGCACAAGCAGTCGTCCTCTGCTTCCCTCCTCTCGGCCGAACGACGGCAAGAGGATGCGTTCCCTCGTCGCGGTCCCGCTCGCCTCCGATCTGTAAATAGATCCGCGATAATAGAGCGAAAGCTCGTCTTCGAAGAGATATCGCTGGATATCACTGGTGATCGTTAAGCGTAACAATGGGATTCTCCAGAGTTTTACCGCTGATAATCGGGGTGCTCTCTTTATCTTGGGATATCACCGGACGCCCCGACGACGTCGACGGAGGCTCGAGCGATAGCCTGGAGATCGGTATGAGCGATAGCAATGTCTCGTCGACCCTCCCGGGCCAGCATTTCAACCAGACGACGAACGGGGATCAGCGTTACTGGTACGAGCACCTGGACGACGCCGACAGGATGCTGAAGGGCAAGACGGACATCCTGTCCCGCCTTTTGAAGATGCACATAGACCAGCTACGAAATAAGACCGAGCAGGTAGACCGAGATCTAACATGGGTAGCGGATCTAAAATAGCAATATATAATTAAGCCTCGCTCGTATGCAAAAGAAAATAAATATGCAGAGGCCGAAAATACGAGCGATGAAAGATTTTGTCCTCAAATAGCTTACGGTTCATTGCCGCATGGCGGAAAGAACGAATCTAACATCTCCTTTACCCCCTTTTTGTCCCCACTCGAAGTTGTAACACGCGACTTGAGAGAAGTCGAGAGATCTAGGCACGTCTAATCGCGAACGTTCCCAATTTTTATCCGAACGCGCTTCGGTACCAGGTGGAAATGGTGTTCCTGGTGGACGCGTCCGGCTCGGTCGGCGCGGACAACTTCCGCAGCGAGCTCAACTTCGTGACGAAGCTGCTGTCGGACTTTACGGTGGACGCGACGGCCGCGCGGATCGCTCTGGTGACCTTCGGCGGTCGGGGCTGCGTGTACCGCAACGTCGATCAGATCTCCAGGCGCGGACCCAACGACCACAAGTGTTACCTGCTGAACAAACAGTTGAGCAACATCACCTACAGCGGCGGGGGAACTTACACGCGCGGCGCGCTTCTCGAGGCGCTGGTAAGCACCACGTGGGACTTTCCCCGTTCGCCAACGTCGCCTTTCGGCAACAAGGCGCCCTGGCGAAAATTTTAAATGAGAGATGCTGTTCATATATTATTTACGAAGAGTCTTATCGATAGTTACATTGTTTGTGAAGAGTTTTGTCGACGGTTACTCCGTTTGCAAGTGCGTTGCAAACATCTGGTTACCCAAGTAGAACATATTAGTCGTGAACACGTCAAGATGGCATCACCCAGTCAGCAAAATATCAGCGGATTGGCAGGAGACTTGTCAGAAGCCCGCGCCAAAACCATCTGTCTCCGCATTTGGCTCTTGTTTAGGCAACGGAGTCCGTAAAACATACGCTGTCGACAGATTGTCGGCGGAAATCGAACAGGTCAGGTTATGTGGGCAGACTTTGTTGTATTTCGTCTGCTGACACGCTGGCGACATGTCGATAAAGTAATAGTTGAAAAGAGACAAAGAATGAATTAAGCTAAGCTTAAAGTTAAACAACGACGGTGAAACTGGACCTAAGACATCAGAATGTAAAAACGAACTTGTTTTGCAAAGCAATGTTAATTCAATGTTACACATTAAAAATAAATTGAAGTAGTATAAGATAAACATAATACATGACTGATCATGTAATCTATAATAATTATACATCACGAATATCATAAAACAGCAATCTTGTGACGTAAAATTCATCATTTTAACGTCGAACGCTTTTGTGATTAACTTGTTCTACTTGGGTAATTCTTTACTGACAATAACATTGTACAAACACTTAGAAAACTATAATGGAAACGCCATTGTATCATTAAACGCAATTTGAACACTTCCCAAGGAGAAGAAATACTCTGATGGAAAAATTTTGCTGAAAACGTAATGAAATTTGCTGAAATTTGGTTGAAAATCTCTTGCAATTGACCCAATTTCATTATCATTTTAGCAATTTCTCATTAAAAAATTTATTTTCAGTGAAATTCTGCAAATTTCATAATATACAACATTTCTAAAAATTTTTCACTAATTCTTAGTAATATTAATTAACTTTCATTTAATTTCGCAGTATTCCATTGAATTTCATAACGAAACTTATGATTTATTTTGAAATGGTTTGAACAATTGTTTCTCCAATAACATTAATTTCACTTTTCATCAATTTCATTACATTTTTAGCAAAATTTTTCCATCAGGGTAGTCAGGATGATGTCAATTTGATGTCATATTGACCAAAATTTGACATAAACTTGGCCAATATGACATCAAATTGACATCACCCTGACTCTTTCTTCTCCTTGGGTTGCAACTGTGAACATGTCACAAGCAACTCCACGTTAAAATTTCTATTTCACAGGCAATTCAATAAATGTTTCAAATCACGTATAACCGGTCGTTTCCGCTGTTCGCAAGGCAATCCTCGAGAAGGGTCGCAGAACGGCGAGCAAGGTGGTGTTCCTGATAACCGACGGCTTCAGCAACGGCGGGGACCCGCGGCCCGCGGCCGATCTGCTCAAGAACACGGGCGCGACCGTGTTCACGTTCGGTATACGCACGGGGAACGTGGAGGAGCTGCACGACATCGCCAGCCATCCCGGATACACGCACAGCTACCTACTGGACAGCTTCGCGGAGTTCGAGGCTCTGGCGAGACGCGCCCTGCACCGCGGTGCGCGCCTTCCCGTTGCCAAACCATGTCGCATATGCCGCTTTATGAGTATTCCCCAGGCTATAGCGGAGTCGGGTTGAAGCTCATGAGCACCCTGCGAGAAAGACTCGTTGATCGCCTCGTTCATGTCGAATTAACGTCGATCTAACAGCCTCGACGAGTCGATCGACGAGTCCATTTCTCGCCGGGCATGAGAATCGCCAAGCGCCACCCCGTAAGGACGTGGGCGTAGAGAGAGTTGATTTTAAGTGACGAGTCGGATGCCTTTCGCAGACTTGAAGACCGGGCAGTACGTGGCCGTGACTCTGCCAACCGACTGCAACGGCCTTTGCTCGGAGAGCGCGGCGAACCGAACCTGCTGCGACCAATTGGCGACCTGCACCTGCGGTACCGCGACCGGTCATTACGCCTGCATCTGCCCGCCCGGCTACTTCGGTTCCGGCCTCAGAGGCTCCTGCCAACGTAGGTTGAAGCGTGCAAACGCACCTCGACCTGTCGATCATTCACGGCGATTGACTCGCAACTCGTTACGTCTTTTTTGTTCTTCTTTACATTTCATTTGCAATTTAGACAACGCACCTTATTCCGGAAGGTCTTTCTTTGTGCGACAGCTTGCCCGAACGGAACGTATGCCTCGGGGAACGCCTCCGGAGACTCCACCGCCGCGTGCGTACCCTGCCCGGATGCGAATCACGTCGTCGTCAAGGTGCCCGCGATCTCGGTGGTCGACTGCGTCTGCGCCTCCGGGTTCTCCACTGACGGTTACAAGTGCGAGGGTAATTTATTACGCACGCGCTCACGACCCTTGCAAAATGTAGTGCCCGGGAACGGAAGTAGCACTGAATAATTATTCAGAGTTCAGTAATTGAATCGTTAGAAATTACCGCCCGGTTAGCAAACTGTTGAGAGATCGGCATCAGATTCGCAGCAGTTTCATCAGAAGCCCACACCAAAACCACAGCCAACTGTGGCCGCATTTGGCTTTTGTTCTGGCAACGGAGTCTGTGAAACATACGCTGATCAACAGATTGTCGGCAGAAACCGAGCAGGTCCAGTTGAGTGAGCAGATCTTGTTGTATTTCTGCCGACACGCCGGCAACACGTCGAATATATCGGTTCCTGTATACAATCTGCAGTCTTTCTGCATTCAAACTTTGTAGCGGGCACTTGACGAAATCTGTTCTGGCAGATTTGGCTATCTGGGTGACGTACAGTAATTTTCTAGTAATTATTTCGCTTACATTTCTGTGAGGGGATAAACCTTAGAACTATTGGTTCGTAAATTCAATTCGGGGCGGACGTGCCATTTTTCAGCTATAACGTGCCCGAAGTTGAGAATCCCGGGAAACGGGTATCTGGTGAAGGCGAGCGCCTGCAGCAACGTGGTGCACGCGGCGTGCGGCATAAGATGCAGGATCGGTTTCCATCTCACGGGCGACAGCATCCGGCTTTGCGGCAAGGACGGCAATTGGTCCGGCAACGAGCCGCAGTGCTTGCGTAAGTGAACAACCGGAGAACGTTCGAGCGAGGTGATCGAGTTCACCTCAGTTATACCTTTCGCAGTGAAGACGTGTCCGGCTTTACGCGCGCCCACGCACGGTCGCGTCAAGTGCGAGCACGACGAGGACTATCAGCACCAGTTCAAGGAGAACTCCAGCGTGTACCCTATCGACACGCGCTGCCAGTTCCGGTGCGACGTCGGCTATCAGCTTCGCGGCAGCAAAGTGCGTAACTGTCTACCATTGTCCCGTTGGGACGGCCTGAAGGTCACGTGCAAAGGTAAAAGAGCAGGACGACGTTTCCATCGTTCTGTACTTATTAGAGGAATTAACAGAAGCGTCGTGTCTTACGGTAGCTGTGAAATGCGAACCCTTGCCGCTAATCGCGAACGGCGACATCACCCCGGAGATCTGCACCGGCCCGGCGAAGGTGCCCTTCGCCACCAACTGCACGATCGCCTGCGACGAGGGCTTCAGCCTGGAAGGACCGATCGGCAGATCGTGCACCGGACGCACGGGGATTTGGTCCCGGCGTCACAGCGTCAATCGTTGCGTGGGTTAATGTCGAAATCAAGCCTTTTTGCGCGAGAAACATGAATTTAGTGATTAAAATCTCGATCGAATTACCCGTAAATTAAATCCAAGCTTGCGTGTTTTCGGACGTAATGTACAGACAAGACACCGCCCTCCATGGAGTGTCCGGCTGAGATCGTGGAGGAGACTGCGAAGGGACAGAACTACGCGTACGTCAACTGGACGGTGCCCGTGGCGAGCGACAACGCGGACGCGTCGCCCATCCTGTGGACGAAACCGCACGTTGTCCTACCCTGGAGGGCGAAGATCGGCACGCGCGTTGTTGTGTACGTGGCGCAGGACGCGAGCGGCAACAAGGCCAGATGCAAGTTCAAAGTTAAAGTCCTCGGTAAGCCGCCTGGTTTCAACCAAGCCCGGTATCTACGATCTGACGAGCGCGTTACGTCTCAAGGGGAAATATTTACCTCTCCAAATATTTCTTCGAACGTTCGCAGACAGAGAGCCACCGACAATCGAGAATTGCGTCGACCCACCGACGTTCTATACCGATCTCGGCCTCGCGAACGTCACGTGGGACGAGCCGGTGTTCTACGACAATTCGAGGATTTCCGTGCACGTCAACCAGAGCCACCAACCTGGAACGGTCCTCTTTTCGCTCGGTCGTACGAAGGTCTTTTATAACGCGACCGACAAGTACGGCAATCGGGCAAGTTGCGTGTTGAACATTACTGTAGAAGGTGCACATCTTTTCGTTACGAGTTGTATTCATAGACGCCCGGGGAAAAGAAGCCATATATCCAATTTTATCTAATTGTAACAAATAATGGTTCCAGATGCGTGCGAAAGTCTGAAGACACCCGCGAACGGTCGGTTAAACTGTTCTTCATCGGGAGACCGTGACAGGCAATGCATCGTAGCCTGCGAGGACGGCTATGACTTTGCGATCGAGCCAACGAACCTCAATATCGTTAACGACGAGCTGCTGCTGAAGTGTAACTCGAGCAGTCGCACGTGGGAAGGTAATCATCTGCTGGAATGTTCAGGTATTTATGTTGAATTAATTTATCGAGGATCAGCAGTCATTTGGCATTTCAAATCACACGATTACATCCAGAAGCTATCATTTCTTCTGCCGATTAGAAACGCAAACGCCGGAGACGATCTCGCAGGAGGGGAACGTGATATTGCAAGGCAACGGGAGCGCGATTTGCGACAATCAAACTGTTCTTCGCGAAGTGAGCTTATATCTATCACATAACATATATCTATTTGTAGAAATAGGTGTATAATTTTTTGTTTCTTTTAGTTGAGCGATCGCGTTGCTAACGACTTGAAATCGAAACTGCTGGGAATATGCGGCAATGACATCGAGTGCAATCTGATCAGCTTCGATCCTAAGTGCGAGGACGCTCTTGCGTCGTCGAAGTATTTCGAGGACAACCTAATAAGAAGACGAAGATTCGACCCTGGGTACGGACGAGTTCGATCCACCGATATCTCCAGAGATACCGAAACGATAATGCTCGAAAGATTGAAACGCGTCGCTAGATCGAGTCCCGATCCGAGTAAAAATAATACCAGATCTAAGCGGAAAAAAGATAGAATAGAGATCAAGTTCAAGTTTATAGGTAAGATATGAATCTCGGATTTCCGTCCACGAGATAAGACGCAAAGGAATCCCCCGTAGGTAGAATAATCGAGGAGAACTTTGACAATCCCAAACGGGGCGTGCAGAAGCTGAGGGAGAAGATCGACGCGATGGCACAGGTGGGCAAGCTGGACTTGTTCGATAATAGAACCAACCAGGAGATCGCGAGGCTCGCTCTGAATCTGCATCTCGTGTTCAAGGAGCCGCAGGACCTCTGCGATCCCGGAAGCGTGCTGAAGAGACACAGTTGCGGTGAGCGCGAAAGAAGACGCGCGTGTTCATATGAACCGGAAGCACACCAAGAAACTTGAGCAGTAAGACTTGGGAATTTCAACTAGTCGGAGTTTTTAGCATTGCTTAAGCTTCAAAATGACTGCACTTACGTTCTCGACAGTCATCGGTCATCTCCCTTAAGTCTTAAGTTTTACTGCTTAAGTTCTTTCGTGTGTTCGGGCCTTTACACAAAAATCTAACCGTACGTTAAGTAAATACCAATTCCAATATTTTGTCTCTTCAGTTAAATGTCCCGCGGGCACTTTCTACAATTCCTCTACCAGGACCTGCCAGCCGTGTCCGTACGGACAGTACCAGAACGCGGCCGCTTCGTTGACGTGCGTGCCTTGTCCGGAATACACCTTCACCAAGAGGATGCACGCGAAATCATTGAAAGACTGCATTCGTAAGAATTCCTCGCGCCGGAAACACCAGCCTCGACGTCGTAACCCTGTTTGAAATAATAGAATACGATCAAATACGTTACATTAGATTACACGCAATTTCAATGTAAATTAACAGAGCTGGGACTAGGCAAACGAGGCACTTTCAAGATTCAACATAGGGCCAAAATTTCGACTCGGGCCGGTTCGGTAAATTAATAAGACACTTATTTATTGACATTGAAATTGCAAATTGTAATCTAATTGTAATCCGATCGTATTCTATCTAATATTTTAAGCAGGGAATACGTTTCCCTTTCTTTCCCTGCAGCCGTGTGCCGACCAGGATATTACTCTCGGCGCAAACGCTACCACGGATTGCGTCTGGGCACGGAGCCTTGCTTCACGTGCGACATCGGCTTCTATCAGCCAAACTACGGACAGAGTCAGTGCTTGCCGTGTCCGCCGAGCACGACGACGGAAACGCGCGGCTCCGCGGACGTCAATGACTGCCTGCCGATCCGCAACGAGGAAATCGACGACTGTCGAACGGATCCGTGTTTAAACGGTGGTCGGTGCCTACGAGATGAAAACGGCTTCGTTTGCGAGTGTCGCGAATATTACGTGGGCAAGTCGCTTAATCACAATTGTGAGACGACAGCGTCGTTCTTTTCACCTAAATTTTCTTAATGAAGTAACCGAATTAATCAAATTGTATTAATAATTTACAATCTCTCTTTTACATTGTCCCGGGATAAAATTAATCTGTTGCCGTACGCGGATTTATACTTTCAGGCTCGAAATGCGAGAGGTTCAAGGATCCGTGCGGCTCCTCGCCGTGCTTGAACGAGGGAGTGTGCAGGGCGCAGCGGTATCCCGACGACTCCGTGACGTACGAGTGCGCGTGTAAAAGCAGCTACATGGGTGCTAATTGCGAGGTACGAGAACGTAAATCAGATATTCGCAACGGAATGATAAGATCCGGATTAAGTAACTCGCAAATTAATTCTCGCAGATCTACGTGGACGAGTGCTCCACATCCCCTTGCCAGAACGGTGGGAGATGCGTGAGCACCGAGAACGACTTCGCCTGCGAGTGCAGAGATGGATTCGAAGGTATGGCCTCCAATAACTGATAACGTTCATGAGAGACGGCGTTCTCTCTAAAAGTCAATCGGTGCAATGTCGCTGAAAACAGTGAATGTCCACTAATTCACAGTTATAAGTAAAGAGAGTTTACGAGAGATCTCTTTGCGTGCCGTTTAGGTCAATTCTGCGAGGTTCCGGTGGACCATTGCGAGTTGACGCCCTGCGAGGAGGGATCCGCGTGCCGTACCGTCAACGATACCTGGCAATGCCTCTGCAAACCCGGTTTCCTGGGCCGGCACTGCAACCTGCTACCCTGCGACTGGCTGCCGTGCCACGCGAACGCGATTTGCGTCAACCTCGCGGAGGGGAACGCGACGCGGCGGAGTTACAGGTGGGTAGTAGTCCGCGTAATTTCACGCCGCGAAACGTGAGATCCCAGGCTCGATGTACGATCGGTCCAGGTGCGAATGCCCCGACGGATACACGGGGGAGGACTGCGCGACCAAGATCGATCGCTGCGAGAGCTCGCCTTGCCTCAACGACGGACGCTGCATCAGCCGCGTGCGCGATTACATCTGCGAATGCCCGGTTCCTTTCACGGGACGCGACTGCGAAACCGGCAAGTTGAAACCTCAGTATCTTCTGCAATTTCATTCGTCGATTTCCTACTTCGTAGAAGCTTCTTTAGTCTCTTCCTTAGTTTTGGATAATAAAAATAGTACGGGGAGTATTTGTTAAAGACTTTTGACGGTCGCAGAACTGTCGTCCGACTATGTGATGCACTTCGCCAAGTCCGGCACGACGGATTACGTGGCCATCAAGGGACCCGCGAGGGATCTCCTTCAGGTAAGTCGAGAGAAAATCGGTAACGGGCACGTTTCACCGAATTCGCCAATTGCAGCTGTCCGTTTGCCTGTGGTTGCAATCGATGGACACTTTCAATTACGGCACGGTATTATCGTACGCCACGACGTTTCACGACAACGCCTTCACGCTGACGGATTACAACGGGTAATTACTCGCCGGAGTTCAGTGTGTGTCTCGGTGAAGAACTCTCCCGGATGAAATGTCGTTGCAGATTGGTCTTGTACGTCAATGGGGAGAAGGTCGTCACCGACGTTAAGATCAACGACGGCAACTGGCACTTCCTGTGCGTCGCTTGGGAGAGTGAGCGCGGTTCCTGGCGCGTGTATGTCGATGGAATCCTCAGAGACAGCGGCGTCGGCTTGGCCCAGGGATCCATCGTGCAAGGTACCTAATGACGCAATCGTCAAGAATCATCTCTGTACATTTGGAGCAAAGCGTAAAGGCCCGGGCGTTGTCTGATTCAGCCAACGGATCCCTCGTCATCGGGCAGGAACAGGATCGCCTGGGCGGCGGTTTCTCCGAATCGGAGGCGTTCTTAGGGCGGCTCGGCTTGCTAGACATGTGGGACGTCTTTCTGAACGAGAACGACGCGGCGAGACTGTGGAACACCTGCGAGAAGTATCACGGGAATCTCGTAGCCTGGGCGTTGATACCGCAGTACATTCACGGCGACGTTGCGGTAATTACGCGTAAATTGTCAGGCCACGGAGTCCTCCCTCTTCTGAATTTCACGACGATGTCCTGTCTTCAGATCTTAGCCAGTCCATTTTGTCGCGGCTGCCCCGTGCCCGCGGTGCCCTTCAAAGGTAACATTAAACTGAGCGAGGATCTGTCCGAGGTGACGTACTACTGCGACAACGGATACCTGGTGCGGTTCGGTGGCGAGGAACTTCGGTCCCTCGAAAGGAAGTGCCTCAAGCACGGCCAGTGGGAGGGACACGACACGCCGATCTGCACGAGTAAGTTCCCTCATGATCGTGTTACAAGGAAAGGCAAGGAAGAAGGCCATTGTCCTGCAATCGTTAACCGGAATTGCGATCCGATTTAATCGCGAGGCTAAAGATCCCGGGGTAAATAATTCACCGATCCCGGTTTCTGTGTTCGAAGAAATCAAGTGCGGCTTCCCGGGCTACTTCCCGCGTGGCCGTATTCACGGAGACTCGTACTCGTTCGAGGACGAGATACACTATTCCTGCGCCGAGGGCTACGAGCTGCGCGGAAATCCCCATCGCATCTGCAACTCCGACGGCAAGTGGATCGGGCTGCCTCCGATCTGCATAGGTAACAGGGCGTACGGGAATTACCCAGTCAGCAAAATGACAGCGGATTGGCAGGAGATTTATCAGAAGCCAAAGCCATAGCCATCTGTGTCCACATTTGGCTTTTGTCTTGGCAACAGAGTCTGTAAAACATACGCTGTCAACAGATGGTCGGCAGAAGTCGAACAGGTCCAGTTATGTGAGCAGATTTTGTTATATTTCTGCCGACACGCTGGCAACACGTCGTATATATCAGTTCCTGCATGCAATCCGCAGTCTTTCTGCCTTCAAAATTTGTAGCAGGCATTTGACGAAATCTGTTCTGGCAGATTTGGCTGTCTGGGTAATTTACGATATCAAGATCGAGTATATTATAAATGCGATTGACGCATCTCGAGGTTCGACGACTTTAAATGTCAAAGCGTCTTTCTACAGGGACGACGTGCAAGAATCTGCTTGCTCCGGAGAATGGAGATATAGAGTACATATTGGAGGAGAACGAGAGGGACGATGTGACGATATTACAGGTACACGTCCCGTCGCGAAGGGAACGTCGTGGCGTTAAACGTCCTACATTTTCGAGCGGACTGTTAAATTATTTCAGGCCGGGCAGCAGCTGGAGTTCAAGTGCAATCCCGGGTACCGTTTAATAGGAGAGAGATACTTGACCTGTCTGGAGACCGGCGTCTGGGATCACAAGAGGCCGTCTTGCGCGCTCTACGGATGCCCTTCGCCAGGACAGTGCGTTCTTTAAACATACCTTGACTCGCTAGTCGATATTTTTATCTTTTCATGATCACTGAAACATGCAAATCCCGCTCTTTTATCTCTCTAGTTCCTCGAGATGCTAGTGTTCCGCTTAAAAAATATAATAATGCGGTCATGAAAGGATTAAATAAAATTATAAATCTGTTAAAAGATCACGGTAGTTTTGTTTAACCGACATTTGAGAGCTGTCCAACAATTCTGTGAGTGTAGAATCGAGCACGGCTACACCGTCCCTTCGAATTCCGGCCGGACTTCCGTTCACGATCCGGGAAATATGATCTCTCGGGACCACGGCGACCTCTCCGAAAGAACGTATCGCTACGGCGACATCGTCGGATTCTCCTGCCATCGCGGCTACAAATTTCGCGGGAGTCAAAATCTGACCGAATTGGCGGAATTCAGGCTACAGTGTTCCGCGAACGGTACCTGGACGGGCTTCATTCCCGACTGCATCTCGCGCACGTGTCCCTGGCCCGGTCGCGTGACAGGCGCGAGGCTCTTCCTCAGAAAACGGGACAATGTTACGATCGAAATTCCGATGGAAGGTACCGCGTCGGTAGCCGATCGAAAAGAAATGAGAAGAAGCGAGAGCGACGCGAACTGGATCTCCCTGGAAACGTTCGTTTCCGGCGCGGAGATCACCGTCGTCTGCGATCCTGGATACGAACTGGTCGGAGACCGGGTCAGAATTTGTACCGAGGAAGAGAGGTGGTCCTCGACCTTTGCGTCTTGCGAGCCGCGTAATTGTCCCGTCGCGGAGCATCCGATTTTTAAATTTTTCAAGAGATCAGGGAACGAAGCCGTCTTGGAGTACAGCGGAGGCAACGTTACGCGCGCGTACGAAGACTTCGAGATCTTCGTCGAGGGAGACAGTTATGAGCGACGAATAGTCTTAACGTGCCGAAACGGCGCGCAGATGAATCTGCACAGGTTGACCGTCAACGAGACTATTTCAAATGTAACATGGACGTGCAATGAGATTGCAAAATGGGACGTTTTAAATTTATCACTGACTGAGCCTGCACTTGAACAGCTGCTGAGCGATTCGACAGATGTTTGCGATAGATCGTGTGCGCCTCCGCAAGTAAGTTTTCTAAAAATGTCAACGGACGGTGTCAATATCGATTGCAAAGAATGCAATGTGAATAAATAATCAATGCTCGTTACATGTAAGGACAAATTGAAGAAAGTCAAAGGCCGAAATACGAACGAGAATGTTTAAAATCTTTATAATCAACGTCTCCGACCCTTGCCAGAGGTCTTTTGATCTCCCTTACGATTTGTACTTTTAACTCGCGAGTTCAATTTTTGCTTGTCTTTGTTAATTCTGTCTACGTAAAACCTTTTTAAACCATGTAGTTTACTTTTTCATCTCATATTCGTTACTATAATGATTTGTTGAAAAATACTTGTAATTAATACAATCAAAACGTCCACAATGCATTTTCTACTAGTGGACAATAAATTTGTTCAACGATACATCCTTTATTGCTCGAAATTTGGCTTTTAACTTTTTTCAATTTGTTTCTAAAATAATATAATTAGATATTTTTAAGTAAAAAATAAAAGAGAGATTTTTCTCACGCAATATTTTGAAGCTTCGCGCTCCTAAAATAAAATTCTAATTAATTTCAGATACCGGAATACGGATACATCGATGATGGCAACAACACTGGTGACGTAAACGATCGCAGAGCCATCAACAGTGTCGTGACTTTCAAATGCCGTCACGGATACATCCTCGAGGGTGACGAGCGATCTATTTGTTTATCGAACACCAGGTGGTCCGCTATACCTTCCTGCAAACGTATGTTCCCTCCGCTTTAAGTAATTTATGAAAGCTCTCGGATATCTAAATTCAAAGTGCCGAACGTTTCCAGCTGTGACGTGCGAAAAACCGCCGGTTCTCGCTAACGCGGTGCTGAGGAACGACGTCAGCGGAACTCGCAATTACACTTTCGGCAATATGATCTCTTATCAGTGCGTTCCGGGCTATCGTGTATTCGGGCAAGCGAGTCCGAGGTGTCTGGGAAGCGGGCAGTGGTCCAGATTGAATGGCAGATGTTCGAGTGCGTATATGTAAACGGAAAGCCCGCGGATCGCGTTTACGGAGCGAATTTAAATCTATCTAAATCGCGTCGCTGTCACTTGCAGAAATATCGTGCGGCAAACCGCAGATCCAGCAGGGGGTCGCGCTCTACGGCCGTTCGTACTTGTTTCAAGATCAATTGACATACGTGTGCCCCGACAATAAAAAGCGAGGAATGATTGCGTGCCAAGCCGATGGGAAGTGGAGCGAGTTGCCCAAGTGTGACGGAAGCAGGGGCATGTAGTTCGGAGTGGCTACACGAGGGATTTTATGCAACGCCTCGTAAAGAGGGGGAAACGACACCTCCGCCTTTTGTAACAACACACATGTTTTTCCTTTTTATTTCTTTCTGACCTCTCGTATCAAGACTCACGGATGTAATATAGAAAACGTAATTACGCAGTCTTATCACGAAATAAATAATTCAGTTTGGAATTTCCGGGTACATTATGCGATATGCGGTAATACCTTATCTACAGTGATTTCTTTTTTCACGCGCGATTTATCGAAACGTTTAATTTTAGGACATTGTACTTCGAGTACACACTTTTGTTTGTTCTTTTTTTTTGTTTCGTTTTACTGGAAAAGTTGGTGTATATCGATACAAACAATTCTTATCTCAAAAATTGGCATTGCACGTTCAAGTAAAACAGTTCCATCGATACTGGCCATGAGAGATACTTGGTAAGTTTAGTTGTACATTTCGTTTGTGTCTCGTGCATAACGGGGGAAATAAGAGAGAAATCAAATTTCGCAATAATATACAACGGTGTTGTGGATAAAGTACCTCGTACATATCGTTCGACACCGTACGACGCGTTTTGGTACAAAGTATCGTTCGGGCATATTATACAAACGTATTTGCGTATCACTACACTACCTGAGGAAGAGCAATAAAGGTAAATATGTTGTGTGAAAATAATTTCTCGTATATAAACGCTGTATATATCAATTTACACCTAATCTTGATGTCATAAAAATGGAGAGCACCTTCGATAAAATAGATTCATTATTAGCATGGCTACCTCAGACGGAAATCAAATTACTAACACGTCCCACGGAATTACCGAGACGTAAAAGATTCTGTTAAACAATACAAAATTGTCATTGCCCGTTATTGTTTGCCTCACGCTAATTTTCGCTTTATAATAATCTCTACTCCATACAATGGAAATTAAATACCTTAGTTGAAGAGACCGTCGTCGGACAGTCTGTCCAAAAGATCGGCTTCTTTCAGAACAAAGCTGTACGCGAATCTTATATAGACGCGGATAAATACATATCCTAAATGCTGTAAACAATTCCTCCGTAAATTGAAGAAACAGAAACTTTAGCCACCCTAACACAATTGCTTGTCTAAGTTGAGAACGATCCTTCAAAGCTCCGTCTTCGAGCTACCGCTAAGGTACTTGGGTTTAAGCTCCTCAATTCGTTTGATAAAGTCCGTCTTCTCTATACAACCGTCGCAGGTCTGTTCCCAATCGTTCAAGATTTTTTTTAAGTCGCGTACCTTTAGCTTCTTCAGATTTACCGTATTGAGATCGATCTGTTTCTCTGAAACAAAATTTTCAATTTCGCATTGGACGCTTGACCTTCTATTTCTTTTCCATTGCCGCAAGAACGACGAGAATGTTAGACGTACCGAATCTCAAGTCGCATATTTGAGCGTCCCTTTTCTTCAACTTCTCGCAGATCTTATCCGCGGGCATAGACCATGACAGTGGTTTACTGAGCTCGCCTAAAATACCAGTGGCAGATTCCTCTAAACCACCTAGATAGTAGCACTGGAAGCACACGCGACAATTGCGATTATTTCGAATAAACGACCGATGCCTACACCAATTTCGTCCCTGAGCTTATACTTACAAATCTATTTTCTTTTGATTTAGTGCCTTTACAGAATTCTCGAAACTTTGCCTCGATCTTCTTGGGGTCACTTTTAACGTCTGCCGTCAGTGTCTGACTGAACTTGTCCACGACGGCGACGCATACTGCAAAATCATATAGGAAACGCCATCAAGTCTTGCGTCAAACCTGAATTTAAAGATACACGTCCGAGAGATTCTCACCTTCGCAGTCACCTTCCTTCAGCGCCGTAACGGCGCATACAATTCCGAGAAGTACGGAAAGTAGTACTAGCGACGTGCCCATCCTTCCGCTTTTTCGCTGTTCTGTCAACAACAATAATATACTCGTTAAAATGTTAATAAATATTGATGTACTCAGCTAACTCGCGTGCAAGCTTTCAACGTGTCGAGCACATTTGTCTCTGTCACAAAAGCGGACAAGAGGAAGCCAACCGAAGCGACTCTTAAAACGTCACCGAGTTTCGTCACCACCGTAATATTTCCGCCAATGCAGATTGTGACTCAACCGACCTGATATCTTCCTCCGGTATTGACAATTAGAAAAAGGAGTACGGAGCCAAGTCAAACCGAGATCGAAGTTAATCCGCACTGGTATTAATAATAGAGACGGACACGAGGGCCGACTTGAATTAATCGAAGCTCGATCGAAGCCACAGCGCGATCACGGGATCACGACGTCCCTGCTACTCCCGGGTGTCCCGGGAGACGCGACGTTCCGAGCCTGCTCTCTGGTCAGACACCATTTTCGCAGCGAGGCCCCGCTGGCGACGGGACGCCGGCGAAGATCAGGTACGCGGGGATCACCGACGGCGAGGGAGAAGCGCCAGGGTGCTGACACGCAGGTGTGACGCGATACGCGCCCCCGGCGGATGTAGGTTATCTCGCGGGCGCCGCGCGCCACGTACCGTTGCGATCGGCTCGGAAATCGACGTGTTCCCGATGCGAGGCCTCCGTCGTTCGGCGCAGCTGGGTGACTCGGGCGGCGACTTTAATTCATCCACACGGCACGGCTCCTCGGCGAAGGATCGACCTGCCCGCACGACGAGACACGTTCGCCACCGCGCTTCGCGACACGTTGGATTCTGTCAAAGACCCGGAGTCCCAGCTGGCGCGCGCCGATTGGTCGTGACGTCACCGCGGGGGCCGCCGCGCGCACGATTCGTCGCCCCCCCCCCCCCACCCCTCGTGGCCGCGCGCACTTTCTGCGCTGTCTGCACTTCGCCGCACTCTTTTTACCCGGCGGCCCCGGCGCGCGACCGCGCGGTACTACGCGAGTCGAGTCAGCGACCGACCCAGTCGAATATGCAGTTCTTGCGCTTGTGATTCTTTGTATTAGCTTTTGTGCGCGAAATAATACCAGGATAAGTTGCGGGCCGCACAGCAGAACGTTTTTATACTTAAAACATTCCGTTCAGAAGTCTAGTAAGAAAGATATTGGCGTTTGAAATTTGCAACTCGTAGTTCTAACTAAATTTGAAATTGGCTTTGTAAAATTGATAAAGTGATGGTTTTAATTTCTCTTCGTTTTTTTTTATATAGAGATGACTGTTCCTATTAATCTGTGTCTAAAGTTTAGATGACGAGCGACGCGGAAAGTTGAGCTGTACGAGGAGCAAGAACCGCGGGAGTCGCGGCGGAACGGCGGCTCCGTTTACCCGGTTTACCTCGCGAGATCGCCATGTTTACTTGGAAGAAGCCCCGCGGAGTGCGGACGTTCGCATCGAGGGAGACGCGAGTTCGCCGCTCGGCGCGTGAAAAATAACGGCGGAGTGGCTTCCTCTCGGCACCCGCGACGGGACCGGCGATGAAGAGCGACGGACCGTCGCTCTAGCGAGCCGGTTGCTCGTCGCCACGCGGATGAACCGGTCGTGAGTTCGGCTAACCTCTCGGGGCGTCGCGCGACAACAAGCAAGGTAACGTTCGCTCGACGAGGCGTCGCGCGAGTCTCCGTTTACATATTCAATAATCAAAGACGAAGTGAGTACGGAAGACGCGTGTTGCAGGGCGATATGGCGCCGCGCAGGGAGGCGAGACCTAACCTCAACGCCGGCAGGTCCTCGAGGAGGGGCAACAAGGGCTGGCTGGAGAACTATCTGGATTGGCGGCAGCTCGCCGCCCTCCTCACCGACCCGCGCAAGCTGACGCTAGTGGCGAAGCTGATCGTCGCCCTGGAGATCGTCCTGAACGTGCTGGTAATCCAGACGGTGCCGTACACCGAGATCGACTGGCGGGCCTACATGCAGGAGGTCGAGGGCTTCCTCAACGGCACGACGGACTACACGAGGCTGCGCGGCGACACCGGGCCGCTGGTTTACCCCGCCGGCTTCGTCTACGTTTTCTCCGCGCTCTACTACGTGACGTCGCGCGGCGTCGACGTCAGGACGGCGCAGTACCTCTTCGCGGCGCTGTACGTGGCGACGCTGACGCTGGTCTTCCGGATCTACGCGCGGACCAAGAAGGTGCCACCCTACGTGCTCATCCTGATGTGCTGCACCTCCTACAGGATACACTCGATATTTGTCCTGAGGCTCTTCAACGACCCGGTGGCGATGGCGCTGCTGTACGCGTCTATTAACGCGTTTCTCGACAATCGCTGGTACCTGGGCAGCGTGCTGTACAGCCTCGCGGTGTCCGTCAAGATGAACATCCTGCTGTTCGCCCCGGCGCTTCTCGTCGCCTACCTGTGCACCCTGGGGATGCTCAAAACGCTGGCGCACCTGTCCGTCTGCGCGTCGATACAGCTGCTTCTCGGTCTTCCGTTCTTGCTGGAGAATCCCCTCGCTTACATAAAGGGCGCCTTCGATCTGGGTAGAATTTTCGAGTTCAGGTGGACCGTCAACTGGAGATTCCTGCCCGAGGAGGTGTTCGTGCATCCGTACCTGCACGTCTCCCTGTTGCTTCTGCACATGCTGACGCTGCTCTACTGCGCGCCCGTCTGGATCACCTATGTCAAGTCGTACGCGAAACTCAAGCACCTGGGGAAGGAACTGAAGCCTCAGCTGCGTAAGAAAGAGAAGGTGGACACGTCCACTGTGAGCCAGCTGCTCGTCTATCCCCTTTTCGTCGCCAACTTGATCGGCATTACGTTCAGCAGGTCGTTGCACTATCAGTTCTACATATGGTACTACCACACGTTGCCGTACCTCGCTTGGTGCACCGACTACAAGACCGTCCTCAAGCTGACCGTCCTAGGCGTGATAGAATTGTGCTGGAACACGTATCCGAGCACGGTGTTCAGCAGCGTGGCGTTGCATCTGTGCCATATAATTCTGCTGTACGGCATCCTGAGAAACAGGTCGAATAACGCGAAAGATAAATGAACTATGTCGCGTCACTTGTCCCAGTCATACTCCTCCGTAATCTATGTATCGAATACATAGGGTGTCGTTGTGTGTCTCCACCCCGACTCGTGCACGAGACACGCGAGGTGTTTCTCTATTCACGATTTACATAGGGTTGTTTGAGATTGCATCTAGAGAAACGGGCAACTGTGTATGTATACGCAATATCGTTTTATGTATGGAATAAATTGTGAATAGCGTCGCATCTGGTTTTCACGTTTCTGGTATTGCGAGTCCGGTCTTCGTCCCCCGAGCGAGCTCCTTAGAAATGCGATTAACGAACGGAACAAACGCAGACAGGTAGAAATATTTGTAAGTAAATCCCGAGGGGGAAGCAGCTGACCAAAACCTTGTACACCGATGCCCACTAATGCCCAGTGGGCATTACTTTATCTTATTACCTTATTTTATCTTGTATTTATGTCGTTTCGTCTTATTTTATCTTGTTTTATAATCCCCCAGCAAGGCCTAATGACTAGTAGTAATACCCAGTAATTTCCAGTAATGCCACAAATCTGTACATCACAATTCCCTCAGCGGTTTCCCCCTTGGTAAATCCTTATAAGTCCTCGTGTCTCTCGAAAATTTTTTCCAGTCGTGATAAAAGTCGTGACTTACGTTACGAACATGTTTGTTCGAGTTTTACATTATTTAACTAAAAGTAGAAGCGATACTCGGCGGATTACGTATATGATGTTCGCAGTTGTATTCCAATTGAACTCTGCTTGACTGGATTCGCGCGTAGCTTCGAAATGAGCGCGATCGAAATTTTTACCCGCTGTTGCACGCAGCAATTCTCGATATTCGTGCGGACGCCCGTCGGTTAAGAGAACGTCAGAAATACGAAAGCTAACTACCCAAGTGTTACGCGCCGATTTTTTTTTTTAAACGTTGCACACTTGTACAACTTGGAAAAATATTTGACCCCAATTTCTTTACTTGTGCTCATAAAGCATTTTAAGGATAGGAACCACCCTCGAAATTTTGACCTTTTCAATTCCATGTGCAGCAATTCTATAGGCCACGTATGTTATCTCCTAGAGATAACAAAACTCCTAGAGATAGTATTCTGGTGCAAGAATTGTTCGAGATAACGTACATGGCCTGTAGAATTGCTGTACATTCGAGGGTAGTTCCTATCCTTAAAATGCTTTATGAGCGCAAATAAAAAAAAAAGGGGGTCAAATATTTTTCGAAGTCGTACAAGTGTGCAAAGTTTCAGAAAAATCGGCGTAACACTTGGGTAGTGTTGCTTGTAAGCATAACTGTCCGGAAGTCTCGGCGGAAGTCTCGGTTTGACGGTAAACAATACTGAAGTAGTACCCGCTAATAAACATCGAGCGATTCATCAGGGACACGCGTAAAACATCAACTGTATGTTTTCGCTCCGCATGAAAAACGCCCAGGTGATACGGTTTTTTTTTTCTCTGAGCCTCGATATAAGAAAGGAGTTTATTACTGGGCGATCGAAGAGATCGTGGATTTTACGAAAGGAGGCCACGGACCTCCCGAAGTGTGTCAGAGAGAGAGAGAATCGGCTTCTCAATTCATCAGCGGCCGGTTCGCCCTCCCTCATCGTCTACTTTTGGCCGAACCTTTTGCTCGGCCACGTGTACGAAGATACCGCTATCTTCTTCTGGTGGGGCGGGAAGCTCCGTTCCGTCAGACTAGTGGGAATGTTGCATTCAGCCCTGACATTGCATGCGCGCGTGCTCCGGAGCGTCGCTCATAGCGTTCCTATTTCCGACCGAGCCATCGATCGCGAGCGCTTTCGCAACGCAGTTCAACGCCGGTAGTCATCAAGTCAGGTAGCCACCAGACTTTTCGCCCTTTCGAAAGTAACCCTGGGGTTCCTTTCAAGGTTTGTTTACCACTTAACTGACAAGGCTGCCACCTTGTCTTTCATTTCCCTCCAAAACTTTATATATGTATGTATACGTGTACATAATGTATTTATTTAACAGAGTTGTCGAGCAATCGGGCACATTTGTTGATTCGGTCGCCGAGAGGGTGTCAGCCGCTGCACGCCCGGTGAGGAACGGAGTTCACTATTCATCGTCGGGTGATCCGATGATCGGTAGGACCGGCAGAAGAGGAGTCGATTGCCAGTAGAGGTCGAGTTCAGTTGAGAAAGTGAGAAAGTGTCGTGGCACGATCGCCTCGCGCATTCAAGTATAAAACACGCGGGGAGAAAGTTGTAAATCGCCAAGTTCGCGGTCGCACGGATCTGCCCGTTTCATGAAGAAATTGCGTGTTTTTGTTCCGCCGTATCGCGCGAGAAGGATTTTTCAATTACGACATTATGTAGAGCAGCCGATCGGGCAGCTTCAATTCGTTCAACGCGATTAACGCGCGTAAACTGTTCTTTGCACATTTCTCCTTGACTGAAAGAAACGCCTGCCAACAATTTTCTTCGTGAAATGTGCAGCTATCTAAATGACACAATGATATCACCTGTGCACCGTGATAAGAGCATTTAAACAAACAGGACTTTGTCCCGGCGTGCGACGTTTCAAGTTTGTAGAACGATGATCATCGGAATAATCGATCTAACAAATCGAGTGTTAAGTTTTGTTAATTTTATCGATTACGCACCGTGATAAGAACATTTCAACATTTAGGACTTCGCTGCTGCTCGGGATGTTTCAATTTTTTATACGAGTACTGGAATTATCAATCTAATTTAACAAATCGGATATCTTAATTTTGTTAATTTCATAGCCTCTGCACCGTGATATGAATATTTCAACAAGTAGGACTTTGTCCCGGCGTGCGATGTTTCAAGTTTATAGAACGATGATCATCGGAATGAACATATCCAACATAACAAAATTCATCGATGAAATCGATCTAACAGATTCAGTGTTAATTTATGTTAATTTTGTCGATCATGCGGCGTGATAAGAACATTTCAACAATTAGGACTTCGCTGCTGCTCGGGATGTTTCAATTTTCTATAACTACGAGTACTGGAATTATCAATCTAACAAATCGGATATCTTAATTTTGTTAATTTCATAGCCTATGCACCGCGATAAGAATATTTAAACAAACAGGACTTTGCCCCGACACGCGATGTCTCAAGTTTCTAGAACGATGATCATCGGAATTATCGATCTAAAAAATCGAGCGTTTATTTTTCTTAATTTTATCGATTACGCACCGTGATAAGAACATTTCAACAATTAGAATTTGGCTGCTGCTCGCGATGTTTCAAATTTCTATAACGATGACTATCTGATTTATTTATCTAACTAATCGAATATGTTAATTTTTGCATCGCGTGGCTCTGACATTTATATTTATATCTTTTGTATTTAAATGACGAGGCACCAGTGACGGTGTATATGCTACAGGTGTGTGACAGATTTTTCACATTTCGATTATTTTTTGAAATGCAGATTCTGTTGAAAATTTATCAATGCTCGTGTACAAATGCATATAATAGGATATTATAATACATGCATATTATATATTAATATATATTGCATATAATAGAAATTAACATTAAATTATTTAGTATATATCAATATGTTAACGTATAACAAGTATGTAAGAAGCATGCAATGCAAAGTAAAAAAAATGAAAGTGCGGTCAGAGAAAAATAAGAAACGTTGAACATCCCTTTCGCACGAACGCATAAATGCAGAATCATTGCGATCGACAAGTCGACTGATCTCTTTCGCAAGGTGGTATCCCGATTTTACGCAATTTTCGGGTTTTCTGCTCAAACAGAAAAATTATAAATGGTGTAAAATCGAGATACCACCTTGTGAAAGAGATGAGTCGAAATATCCCTCTTTTCTACGTCATTTAAGAATACAGAATAAATTACATAAACTATCTTATTTATATTTGACTGGAAATTAATTACGATACGTAATTAAATGCCGAAAAATGAAAGACTGGTGCGAGTAATGCGAGATGATTAATAAAGTGCGAGGAAAATAGGACAATTTTAATTGTAAGATGAAAATGCAAGCGGGTAATCTTGCAGCAGCAAGTTTTTTTCACGGCAAGGTAATAGAAGTATCGAAGAGAAGTGCAAGTAATAGCGAAGTTAGCAACAACGTGTCGCCTGAGGTCGTGGGACATGTCATGATTGTCCGTCGGCGATGGCTAGTAAGCATAAGTTGAATCGTCTGGCGATAATCAAATTCAGGTTCCTTTGACTTCAGGTTTCTCTTACATACATAATGAAGTGGTGACGTTTAACTCGCCATCTTGAGAAACAGATCATCCGATTTCGTGCGGGTCACGTCTGATAGTGCGCGGTGCTGCGATTAAATCGGAGCAATTGTAGAGCAAGCTCGAGCGAGCGAGCGAGCGAGCTTTCCAAGAGTGCGTTCCGTTTCACGTATAATGCATCTTTTTTTTCTTATTATGCACCCGGTGTTAAAGATAAATGATGCGTCATGCGTAAAACGGAACGTACTTCAAGTTTTATTGTTTGAATTTTAGAATGGCGCTGCTCTGGTGGGAGAAGATATGTCTAGTGTTATTAGCGCTCGCCGGTTTAAGGATCGTCGTGAAGATCGGCTTTGTGGCGTGGAAGAAGTTGATCGCTCCTAATCTTGGATTTGGAATCGATCTACGAACGCAGGGGAAATGGGCAGTGGTGACGGGCGCGACGGACGGCATTGGAAAAGCGTACGCTAAGGCGCTCGCCGAGATGAATATTAACATTGTCTTGGTATCACGGTCGTTGTCCAGGCTGAAGGACGTAGCCGCTGAAATTGAGCGCAAGTATGAAGTGGAGACTCGCGTCGTAGAAGCCGATTTAACCGAAGGCCAGGTTGTTTACGCCGAAATCGCCAAAGTTACTCAAGACTTGGACGTAAGAAACTTAATATAACTTACACAAAATTTATTAAGAAACAAGTTGAATATTTCACAGAGTAATATAGACAGGAAGTGTCTTTAACGACACTATTTTCTAATAAAGAGAGAAAGAGAGAGAGGAAAGTAAACTGGAAGATATTTGTTAACAGGTCGGCGTCCTCGTCAACAATGCCGGCGCGAGCTACGACTATCCCGAACTGTTCACCGAGGTTTCGGAGGAGATTCTCGCGAGAATACTGCAGCTAAATGTGGCCGGAATAACCGGAGTCGCGAGAGCGGTGCTGCCCGGCATGATGGAACGGGGAAAAGGGGTGCTCATCAACGTGAGTTCATCGGCCTCGGCTATACCGAGCCCATATCTAACCGTTTATGCTGCCAGTAAAGCGTATATAAACAAGCTCAGCGCCGACCTTGCTACGGAAGCTGCGTCGAGAGGGGTCGTCGTCCAGTGCGTCCTACCCGGCCCGGTCGCCACAAAGATGTCTAAGATCAAGTAAGACCCTCCTTAACATACTCGTGTGCTTCCAAGACTCGGGAGAAGCTCGTGAAATAATTTTATTTCTATTTATTCAACGCTCGTAGGATTTCAAATTTTCCTGACTAGCTCAATTTTCGCTGTCGCAGTCGTGCTTTATCTGCCTCTTTTTCGTGCCCTAGAAAAACATCGTGGATGGCGCCCAGCCCCGAGAAGTATGTAAAAACGGCGCTGAAAACGATCGGAATCGAGGCGCACACAACCGGTTATCCACCGCACTGCCTGATCATCGGCTTTGTAGACTTACTGCGCTACATATGCGAAAGCGGCGCGGTGTGGTTGGTGGCAAAAACAATGCTCAACCTAAGGCGACGAGCCCTTCGCAGATCGAAAATATTGAAAACTTCGATAGACTCGACGGACTCGCAAACGGACGCACTTTCTAGTTGATTCGCGCGTTTTTTTTGTAATGTTCCTCGTTAACGGTTAACGCGATGCACTGTTTCGTTAGTCGCCCTCGTAAGTTGCTCCTACTTTGCTACTACTTTGTGTTTAGCAAGGTATTCCATCGGTTTGTTTTTTTATGAAGTGTTTCTTTCTTAAAAACGAATGATTATTCAGTTTTTTGATGCAACGTCCACAACAAGGCAACAAACTTGCAACATAAATTACCACGAGAGAAGATAGGTGAAAAATTATGAGCCATTAAGATAATTTTAGTGCTGACGTATATATTGTTTCGTTTGGAAGATAGTGCTACTTTTCCCCGACAGGTCTTTGCAGGTATATTATAAATCTACGGAATGGACTTTTATGTATAACACTGCTTAGTGATAAAAGGTTTAAACTGGTTGTTTTTGGAAAGAACACCTCGAAATATATTATGTATATTGTACCCACGTATCTACAGTGGTTGCGATAATAAAATTACTTCTTACGTAACAGACACGTCTTCGACTGGCATCAACGCGCGCTGTGAAAATTGGAAAACAGGAAGCACGAGTTGCATACAAACTTTCAGTCGCACGATGGCAACATTCTCGCATAATATTATGGAAGGCATTGTAGAGATACGGAAATACGTGCAAATCTTCGAGGTCACGGCAAGAATCGTCGAATTGTTCGAATTCATTAAGCTCCGATATCATAATTCTCTTTTTTAAATAATTTGTACCAAATCTCTCCTCAATCCTACGGTCCATAATGTAATAAAGCTGTGGATCGGACAAGGTAGAAAACTAATCGAGCGTTTATAAGAGCGTTTAACAATAAGATCTGCCGATCCTCTTGGGTTTGTCTTGGAAAACTCGATGGTCACTGTGGGTTTGACCACTGAATCTTTTCCTTTAGCGTGAAGTCGTAAAAATATTGGGACTCGATCGTGAATCTTTTCCTCTAGCGGGAACTCGTGAAAAGTGAAAAATTTCATTGACGAATATTGAATTCTTCAATGAAACTTTTCATCTTTCACAAGTTTACGCTAGAGGAAAAGATCTATGATCGAGCCCCAGGGGCTCAATTCTTGAATTTATTCGAAGGAGAAACGTATGCGAAAATTCTGTTCTTACAGAAAAGTTGCAAGTTGATTGGCTATTCGCATGGCTTTAACCAATCGACTTTCAACTTTTCTGTCAGAGCAGAATATTCGTATACGTTTCTCCTTCGAATAAATTCAAGAATCGAGCCCCAGGTAGCGAGTATACTATTGTTCGCTCTGAAATTCTCCCCCGCGTCACATAATCGCACGTGACACAATGACACGTACACAGCTCGGCATTGGGTTCTTTCTTTTTGTCACACTTTATACTGTTCTCTTTGTCCCGTTTGCTCTAGCTTGATTTAGGCGCCAAGTTCCATTCTAGGCGACGAGCGTGGAGAAACGCGGGCCTGTTATTCTGCATCTCTTAACGACAGTGTCGTCGTTATATTTATATTGTCGTGGCACGGTTTTATTTTACCGCACGTTATACCTGCGTAACGACAGTATAACAACAGAGCAACGTAACAGCTTATGACAAAGACGTAAGCGTAAATGTACCCTAGTGGCACAGTGCATTGGCTAAACATTGGCCCAATGTTATATTAAAAATTTGGCCGATATTGTCCAACGTAAAGCCAATGTTGGCCATGGAATACGTGTAAATATTGCACGATAATAATTATATAATATAATATTAGATTGAAAGTGCACTGGCCTATTTAACAATTTAATTGGCATATTTAACAACGTAATAGGAATGTTAGCCTAAAATTGTTACAATATTGGGAATACTAGATTTACATTATTTCTCAATATTGCGCCACTATATTGTGCTACTAGCAGAGTTGGGAAAGTTACTTTATAAAAGACTCTAGTTACAGTTGCAGTTTTTTCTTTTGCTAAAAATATAATTAGTTACAGTTACCAATTCTGAAAAGTAACGCGTTACAGTTACAGTTACTCAAAAAATAACGAATCGTTACTTTGCACTTACTCCTTTGCAATGAAAATAAAAATACCAACTCTGCATTTAAATTGTAAAGCGTCGATAAGGGCGTTTATGCGCAAATGCAAGGCCTAATGCAATCTGCGGAGGTTTAAAATACACATAAAGTAACTCGTAACTATTAAATTAGTTACTAGTTATCGAAAGAGAAAGTAACGAAGTTAAGTTAGAGTTATAAAAAAAAAGTAACTGTAATTGTAACTTCGTTAAAAGTTCTTTTAACTGACCGCGTTTTACTGTCATTTTCTTAACATTTCGGTGAAACTTTCGTGAAAATGCACCACAAGTTTCATTAAAGAGTAACGCAATTTCTAAAGTAAAAAAACATTTTGTATATCCAATTTTTCTTACCTTTGAAATTGCGTTTTTTTTTAATGAAACTTTTAGTGAATTTTTCACGGAAGCTTTACCGAAATATTAAGAAAATGACGGTAAAACGTGGTCAGTTGAAAGAGATTTTCGAGTACACTTGAAATCTCGTATTTTCGGTGAAATATTTCCACCGGGGACGCGTTAATCTAATTCGATACATCAGTCAACTAGCGCGTTATCGACTCGATAGGCTGATCATCGACTAGACTCGTGTCAATTACATCTGACCTTGCCCGAGCGAAAAAGAAATTCTTTTCTATTGAATAATCCATTCTTTCCCTCCCTCCGTCTCGTGTGCGCAGATCGAGCCGCGCATCTCCCCCGCGCGCCAAAGCAATATGGCCGTCGGCAACCGCACGTTTCACGATTGACTACTCGTGGATCTCCGCACGATACGGGCCAGCGTTGATCGTGGAGTCAGATTCTACTCGCTCGAACCGTGTGGCAGACGAGTAGAGCCGGTGGAAGGTCGGGCGCAACCAGGCGAGACGAGAGCGAGGAAGCGACGCGCGCAAAGTCCACGTTTCGGCGCGCCCTAACCTCACCGAGTGGGCGGCGATTGTCAAGTCGTCCGTCGACTACCGACCGCGGCTAGTCGAGCGCGTTGCGGGACGAAGCGGTAGGAGACGAGAAGGCGACGAGGATCCCGAGTGCCCGCGTCTGTGTGTACGCGCCCGCGTGTCTCGTTCCGCCGCGCCGATAACCGATGTCCGCTGGCATGTTCCGCACGACGACAGCGAGGCCGTTCAACCTACGCTACATCCTCGCGTTCAACGAGCCTTACGCGCACCGTTGGAGAGAGAATAAACTCAAATAGTGTTTACCGCGGCTGGACACGTGCGTGCGAATGCGATCGGTCCGATTAACTTAACCTCGCTTTTATACATATAGAGTAAGCCTAGGCACAATTGTATGTACATATTGTACGCGCCCCTGCTGCCGTCGCTCGTTTACACCGTTAGTTCCCAATTGTCGCTGGTATTTCAGAGTACACGATAGCGTAGGGGCATATACATAGATATAGGTATATAGATATATGTAAATTTGTATATATTCTGCAGAGCGCTTTGCATTTTGCCTGTGTTCCGGTTGTCCCGCGCAACGATGCGTCTCATCAGCGTCGAGAAGCTTAGCGAGATACAGAATGACGCCGCGCGCATCAGGAACATATGTATCCTGGCGCACGTGGACCACGGGAAGACCACCCTGGCGGATTCCCTCGTCGCGAGCAACGGCATCATATCCGGCAAGCTGGCCGGCAAGCTCAGATACCTGGACAGCAGGCGGGACGAGCAGGTGCGCGGCATCACGATGAAGTCCAGCTCCATAACGCTGCACCACGTACACGGCGAGACGGACCACGTGATTAACCTGATCGACTCCCCGGGACACGTGGACTTCTCCTCCGAGGTCTCGACGGCGGTCAGACTGTCGGACGGGGCTGTCATTCTGGTGGACGTGGTGGAGGGCGTGTGTCCGCAGACACGTAGCGCCCTGTCTATAGCCTATGTCGAGGGTCTGAAGCCCATCCTGGTGCTCAACAAGGTCGACCGACTCGTCACGGAGATGAAATTGACGCCGTTGGACGCCTACGTGCGCCTGACGCAGGTCCTGGAGCAGGTGAACGCGATAATGGGCGAGCTGTTCGCGAGCGACGTGATGGAGCGCGAGGAGCGCGAGGAGACGGTCGCGACCACGTCGGACAAGGTGAACGAGAGGGATCTGGCCGATTGGCAGTCCGTCCTGGAAGAGCTAGACGACTCGAATCTGTACTTCTCGCCGGAGCAGGGAAACGTTCTTTTCACCAGCGCGATCGACGGCTGGGGATTCGGCATCGTGGAATTCGCCAAGATCTATTCCAACAAATTGGGATTCAGCGAGAAGGTCCTGCGTAAGACACTGTGGGGGGACTTTTACATAAATAACAAGACCAAGAGGATTATGAAGGGGGCCCAGGAGAAGGCTAAGAAGCCGCTTTTCGTGCAGCTCATCCTGGACAATATCTGGGCGCTGTACGAGACTATTGTGATACGAAGGGACAAGGATAAATTGCCGGCTATAGCTGAAAAGTTGAACATAAAATTGACGACGCGCGACTTGAGGCACTCGGATCCGAAGGCGCAGCTGCAGGCCGTTTGCTCGCAGTGGCTTCCCCTGGCACGGAATTGCCTCGACATGGTGTGCGAGAACGTTCCGACCCCGCAAAATTTAACCGACGAGAAAATCGAGCGACTGATAAGCGGGAACAACGACTTCTCCGCTCTGCCCGTGGAAACGCAGCGACTGAAAGGGGCGTTCCTGGCCTGCGATCCATCGCCGGAGGCGCCGATCATCGCGTTCGTCTCGAAAATGTTTCCGGCGGAGAGGGACATGCTGCCCGAGAACAGGCCCAAGTCCCTGACGCCGGAGGAACTGGCGCAAAGGCGCGAGATCGTCCGACAGAAGCACGCGGAGCGGTTGGAGCAGCAGACCTGCGCCACCGTTGAGAATCACAAGGAGGACACGCGCGACACGGTGGTCTCCAATGACGTCCAGGACGCAAATTGCGAGAACGAAGCCAACGAGGATAACTTGGACGGCACCCTGGTGGCCTTCGCGAGAGTGTATTCGGGGACTATAAAGATCGGGGACGAGGTATTCGTTTTGGGGCCGAAGCACAATCCCACCGTCGCCCTGGAACGCGAGAGGGCGGGCGAGGAGGTGGACCCGTCCCTCGTGCTCAAGGATCTCAGGCCCGGCAGGCACATCACGAGGGTGGTCATAAATAAATTGTACATTCTTATGGGGAGAGAGCTCGAGATCGTGAGCAAGGTGCCGGCGGGCAACGTTTTCGGAATCGGCGATCTGGAGGAGCACGTTTTGAAGACCGCGACCCTCTCGACGACGATCGCCTGTCCCTCGTTCACGGAGCTAACGTCACTCGCGGTTCCTATACTAAGAGTGGCCCTGGAGCCCAAGCATCCCAACGACCTGCCGAAGCTGATCCACGGCTTGAAGCTGCTGAACCAGGCGGACGCCTGCGCCATCGTCCACATGCAGGAGACCGGCGAGATCGTCCTGAGCACCGCCGGCGAGGTCCATCTCGAGCGATGCCTGGAGGATCTCAAGCTGAGATACGCCAAGATCGATATCAACGTGTCGGACCCGATCGTGCCGTTTCGCGAGACCATAGTGCCACCTCCGAAGCTCGACATGGTGAACGAGGCGATCGAGAAGAAGGCGACGGAGGTCAACCTCGAGGTCTGGACGGCGAACCGGCAGTGTCGCTTCGAGATAGACGCGAGACCCCTTCCGGAAAACGTGACGAAATTGTTGGAGAGGAACGCGAATCTGATAAAATTGCTGGACAGCTACCGCGACAGGTACACCGAGGAGAACGGGGAGCACGAAGTCATTTCCGACGAGGATCAACCCAACGAGATGTCCATGTCTGATAAAAAGCAGAAGGAGGCGAAGGTATTCAAGAGCGAGTTGGAAGCGGCCTTCCTCGAGGCGGGCTGGAAGGACAATGTGCTGGATAAAATATGGTCGTTTGGCCCACGGAAATGCGGGCCGAATATCCTGCTGAACGAGACTGATTACAGGCAAAAGAAGTTCTGGGAGCAGCAAAGCACGAACGTCGACTTCCAAACAGCGTAAGTGTTTTGAAGGAATATTGTAAGGAGCGTAGAAACTTTTCGTTGTGCGTGTCCTGCTTGAAATAGACGAGCATTTCAGATACGATGAACATAATTTAATGTAAACTTATCGCAAGGATAAGTGCTGTAATATATAATGCAACAAGTAGATATGTATGAGATGTACACTTTGATTACCTCCTTGAAACTTATTCCGAATAATAACAATACATGTGTTACATCAATTTTTTTCAGATATGATAACAGTATAGTCAACGGATTTCAATTTGCCACACTGGCCGGCCCCTTGTGCGAAGAGTCTATGATGGGCGTCTGTTTCGTATTGAAGAAGTGGGAAATCTTTCAGGCTCCGCAAAGGTAAATTTTCGTTAATAGATAATAAATATTACATAAACGCAAGTGTCTTGTATCGGTACTTGCGATCAAGAATCAAGAGATACTCTTGCGACAAAGTTAAGACGCGTGCATCGCAACTGTTTCCTTTCTGGAAGATATACGCGGTCTTCGTACAGTACCGACGTTTTATAGTGTGCGGAATTAAGCAAGGAGGTCGCGTATTCGGCCGCGTTATTTACGAATTTATATAAGTAGACGCTAAATACGCGCGTATAAAAAGAAATGCATGGTGTAAGATGACGAAACGTTGCAGCGATTCCGGTGGCCAGAGCCAGGGACACTTGGGCGGTCAATTAATGTCGGCGTGCAAAGAGGCTTGTCGACGGATCTTCAGCCTGCGACACCCCCGACTGATGACGGCGATGTACAGCTGTAGCGTTTTAGCCAACTCCGACGTTCTCGGTAATTATGTGTAATATTTACTGATTAGTCACGTACGTTAAGTACGATCGACCACGTACATTTCCGAGTTTTTCTCAAATCACGTAGTCGCAAACGCGTGACTCGAAATATCTACGTCAATGTCTCTCGTCCCATAAATTGCGTTGTTGACACAGTGAGTTAAATTGGAAAGAATGAACAAACGCTACTTGGAATATCTAGCAACTGACATATTTTACCCGGCATCTTACTCGGCAATGAGAGAAAAGACCGTAGATTTTAACATGTTGCCTGCCGAGAGTTCAGGCACCACGTATATTCCCTATTTCCTCTTTAAAATCACGCGCGATCAGGCAGCTCTTTACACTCGTTCAGGCGGCAAGGCCGTTCGTCTTCCTTATCGTAATTATCGAATCATATATCGTGTGTAATTAATCGACGGCTCAAATGACAAATAACATAGAAACCATGAATAATAAATATGCTTAAAGTAATTAAGTAAGTGAAGATGAGAGTACAAGTCACATAGGCGATTTCTTATCGTGTCTATCAACCCTCGCGCGGACACGCTGGCGTGTGCTTTCAAAATTTCTAGAAGTCTTCCGGCTTTGCCTTCTATAATCGACAATCGAAATGATATAGGAAATCAATAATTCAAATAATCAATTTACCCCACACCGCGCCGCGCCCGTCCGAGGGTTGAGGAAGCGTGAGAGTAATAAAAAGGGAAACGAGATAGGGGAGAGAATGAAGAGAGCTCGAGCATGGGATTCGAATGGCTGGGAGAATTATAAATATAATAGCATTATAAATTAACGCGTAAATTCGTCGATGGCAGATACGGGGCGGGACATCGCGTCGCGAAACTATTCCCAAAAAGACGGCGTCGCCATCAGCTGTCGCACCTTGTCCCAGGGGAAGCGTGGCTTCTTCTCATCCTCTGCATGCTCTGTTTAACACATCGAACGTACGTGTCAGTTCGCAACAATTCTCGCATCGGAGAAATCGGGGAGATTGACAAGGTTTCGAGGGGAGGAAAATAAAAACGACACGAGAAATCTAGAATGCATACCAGAAACACTGCGCGAATATCGTAGCGGTCGTCCCCTTCTGTTTCCCTGCACGCACATCATTCCGTACACCCGAATGCCCGGGACGCTGGCGTAAGTCGGCTGATCGTGGCTCATAGGTCCCTCTGCGGGAAAAGGAGGATGATGGTTAGATAAACTGTTGCTTTTCTCGGCATATCAACCAAGCTCGGTGGCTCCGTCCAACGTGTACGAAGGGAGCCCTTCGTCACGTTGCACGCAACTTTGCATTTTGTCTTCGAAATTGGATAAACTGTGGGGGAGGGGGGGGGGACTCCGGAGTCTTTCGCTCACCGAGTATGTTAGTGTCGGGACATCGGCATATGACGAGATAGTGAGACTTTCCCGTGCGCACGTTCTGCAGCGCCAGCAGGGACCAGTCCCGCGACGCTCTGCACTCTCGCATCTCGGCGACCGGCTCGCACGTTTTCACCAAGGTCAAGGCCTGGAACGAACATGTGCCACGATGAGTGGGTGTTGCGTTTCTTTTTTTTTTTCCTTCTCCCTTTTGCACGGGTCTCTTCCTTCCGATTAGATAAATCGCACGTTGCATAATCCCGTTAGCGCAAATACATCACGTTAGAGCCATCTTAACAGTTTAAGATGAAGCATTATCGTGTCACCCGAGCGGGATGCGATTAGCGTGTCTGAGCAGTCATTGATTACATTGATTATCTCTTCCGAGATCGTCACGCGGTACGAGAACCTCTCCTTATTGCAAAGCCGTAACGTTGCGGTACGTAACGTTTTACGATACGTTATAATAATAAAGCCGCAGGAATATAACCGATCGAGACTGAAATTATGTGAAAGCGGTCTACGCGAGAGAGCCAGGCGTACGGGAAGCGCGGGATGAATATTTTAGGCCCGCTCGAAAAGGGAAGGGGCCAGGAAAAAAAAGGTCTTTTCGTGCAGCGACTCGTCGGTGTGCAAGTCACGGTTAATACACCGAACGAAAGTGAACGAGTTTTTCTCGCGGCAGGAAACTCGCGTTAAGAGCGGCTGCGAGAGCTCTTCCTCGAGAGAGCCGGTCGATCGTGCCGGGAATTGGCGCCAAGCCTCGGTACCGTTTCCGTAATAGCTCGACGCTTGAAACGTTAAAATAAAACGTCGCATTAGAGGAACGGCAACTTTTAGTTTTGCGGCCCGAACGGAAACCCCTCGATCGTACGCACGTTCGTTTTTACCCGCGATTCGCGGCCGCGTAAACGAGTAAACGCCGTTCCCACGTGACTTCTTCTCTTCCTTCTTGCGGCAGAAGCGCTGCTAAAAATATCTCGCGATCCGCGCGTTTCCGCGAGAGACCGCGCTGCCAAGTGTCATTTACATAATATCGTCTTATCTGAGGCACAGACATCGCTAAAGATACGCGAATGAAACGTAAATAACCGTAGGATATCTCAGCCTTTCGTGCAAAATGAGTTTTACAACAAAATGCATAATACGTTACGATAATAAAAAAATTAAGGTAGGATTCTAATACGTGATGTTAGGGGGTTTCTGTTAAGTTACCAGGCGTCATCAGTTGACTCCACCATGGATTTATTGCTCTTGGAGCGAAATCTGTTTAGTGGAAAGTTCATTGTTAGATCGTGTATTCGTTGCGAAACAAGATTTGTCATTGAATTTGGACGTCGAAAACCTACTATCTCACATTAGAATCCTATCTCATAATAGAGAACTTTCGTCTAAGAATTATTATGAAAATTAGACGAAGAGAATTTTCTCTTAAGGCCAGTTTTACAAACATCGGTTAACTGCTAACCGAAGGTTAATTGGATTCTCCGTCTCTTCTTAAATAATAAGATGGAAAAAGATAGGGAGTCGACTGAACTCTGGTTAACGGTTAACCGACGTTTGCGAAGCTGGCCCTTAAAATTTATCCTGAAAATCATGTAATTTTATGGGAGTCTTTTAACATTTTACCATATTTTTTACTAGTAAAATGTCTGATCGATGTTCAGGATAAATTTTGCAAGAAAATCCTCCCCGCGTGGACTTTCGATGAAACTCTCGGGCTCCGAGCGTCTCGACTGACCTTGGTTCGCGGATCGGTCACCAGCTCGGTCGTGTGCAGGTCGTCGCTGTCCAGGGACGCGCTGCAGGGGTCCCGGTATCTTCCGGGACAGGCGCACAGCGGTTGGGTGAAGTTCAATCGGACGTAAACGGCGTTGCACACCTGCTGGACGGCGCACTCCGGTAGCAGGTAGATGTGCTGATTGTGCGGGTAGTAGTGGTACTTGGTCGGTTTCGCGAGGGCCGCGCTCGCCCCCTCCGGCAGCCGTACCCCCGTCTGCAAAGTCGTATCGATAAGGTGCCTCGCACTTTGGCAATAAAGCGCGTAATGATACGTCGCGCGATTTTACGAGGAATGGGCGTGACGAGTAAAACGACCTTCCGGGTATCGAGCGTAATCCCGTAGATCCGATTTCGAGCGAGGCTCTATCATTAGAGGGAGGTCCCTTCCTAGAAAGTAACACCGCGCTCTTTCGTCGATTGACATAGCTGTAATCCACGTGTTTGCTCAACTTGCCGCGTTTGCATCCTCCAATCACGAATAAACACGGGCCCCCGAGATGTTTTCTAGGAACTCGATGTTCTCTGGGAAGTAAGAGCGATCTCTACGTGCCGGACGACTTGGTCTGATTATGAAAAATGCTGTTTTCTCTTATTTCGACGGGCGCGTATAGATCCGCGGGCCCGATCGCGAACGAGCACATCGTTACTCCCGGCGCAATTGCGCCGCAAACGAAGCCGCACGTTGCGCGCGGTACCTCATTAACAATGTTTCTGTGCCGCGGGACAATTGCGCGGCTTTTCACTTCTGCGAATTTGCACTTTCCCTTCGTAATCCCGCTCGCTTAATTGTTAATATGTAAATTAGGAAAGGCACCGGCAGGCCCAGACTGCCGCTCCAATATCCGACCCGGTCTCGTTCGGGCTTAGGTGGAGGAGAGAAACTGCGTTCCTCGTCGAAAGAGGGGCGCGTCGATATTCGTCGCGTCACGGAAATGTTCCGCTTGTCAATAATCGCTCCGAGTGCGAAGATGCAACTGTCTCAAAAAGTGACAGGCCGATCTCGTGGGACGGGCCCTCGGTATTTATCTCGGGCGGGGAAGTTACACGGTGCCAATCGCGTGATGGAAATTGTTAGAAAGGAGGCGAACTACGGAGAGGAATAAGGGGCATGCAAAAAAATGCGGAATGCCCGGAGTTGGGAGAGGAGACGAAAGAAAGGCCACAGCGCCAGGCCGAGGTACGCTGTGTATCGATAGAGTACAAGATGGTCCGTGCGGATATCCATCGCCGGCCAACTTCCTGGAACGTGAGACTATGTGCCGTCGACGATAGCCCTCTTTGCCATCGCCTGGTCCCGCTCGTCTTTATGGCGTATCCGTTTATCTCGTTTACGTCGCCATCATCTCGCCCGATCCCCACTCTCGAAACGCTCTAACAGAGACCGAATAAATAATTGCTCGCTCTGAGTTCACGTAGGTTTTACCTACGCCCTTCGCGCTCCGTGGACACGGAAGTGTTGTTGTCGAAATAATAGCGAAACCGTTCGATTGCACCAGCGCGCACACCGAGTGCACACTGAGGCTTGTTCGCAGTCAATTTTTGTGTTAAAGAATCGTCTTAAATATTTCTTCACTGAAAAGTTTCGCTACCATAGCTAATCATGATTTGCTACAAATATTTTGCATAACTATAAATTGCTAAAACACAGCAGACGGCTTGCTGTCGCACCCAATACAACAAGCACAGTAGCGAAGTAGCATCACAACTAAATATCAGCTGTCCATGTTTTACAACCGAAATTTAGTTACCACGTGCAATTTTTAGATTTTTTTCCCGCGTTGAAATATTTCTTAGCCAGTGAAGTGATCTGTACAGCATCCGTACGGATTTCTTTTTCCTTCTTTTTCCTAAGTACTTTTTGAACATGTATTTAAGACAAAGTTAAATCTAAGAATTGACCGTAAACAAGCCTTAGTTTGCACCCGGTGCACGCAACCGAATTCGCTGATAAGGTTCCGAGGTATCTTTGACGGCGATTGCAAATAAATGTTTTCTTCCCCGTATTTTTTGATGAAATAAGAAGGTTACTAACTCGCGAGGGAACGTAAGGACCGCGACCGCTAATCGACGCGGTTTTTTAGCGTAGTCAAGTCAACGGTGTCCTTACGAGAAAAGGGTCGGGGGTACATCTCGGTCTCGGGGAATCGACCGCATCCTGCGGTAAAACGTTCGGTCGAGCATGAACGAAGGGAAAAACCATGACGGTGGTTCGCGGAAGAACGCGGACAGGACGAGGATTCCACGGCTTTCCGGAGAAGCGTGTCCGAAATGCCCCGTTTTGAGTTTCCGAGCGTCGCTCGCGGCGTGCCAGTCACGGGTGAACGCTCTAATTGTGGCTGGAACCTCGCGAATTTCGCCCGCGTTCTCCATACCTTCTTCCTTTCCCCCCCCCCCTCTCTCTCTCATTTCCGAGATCCGCGACACAATTCAGCGATAATACGTCGACCATAATCGGTGATTCGCGTCAAGGCCGAATCGGACTAGCGATCGCTGACTCGGATTGGATTGGGATTGGCGATCGACGACTGTCCTTCGGCCAATGAGAGCGAAGCGGCGATTTAATCGGCTCTCATCGGCTAGAAGACAATCGTCTAGCCAGTGAGAGCCGATTAAATCGCTGCTCATTGGCCGAAGGACAATCGTCGATCGCCAATTCCAATTCGATCCGAGTCAACAATTGCTAAGTCTTCGGTCTTCACCCGCCTGGCTCCGGATTCCGAGGCCGGGTCGACCACGAAGAGAGAAAGAGAGGCGTAAAACCGCCCGACTTTGAAAATAATGTCATCGCGTGCCGCGTGATCCACCGCATAGCTCGGGCTACAAAACGCTCGTTTATAAAGCGGTCGTTGACCGAAACGCGATCGCGTTCCCTCGGCCTTCCTCGCCTCGGAGAGTCACCTCGCCGGATTTACTTTGCGCGATTCTTCTTTCGTTACGATACCCCATTTTTTCCTCTCTCTCTCGCTTCCTCTTATCTCCCCGCCGTTGCGTCTCACGTCCGCATACCTAAATGTTTACTCTGTACAAAAGTTGGTCCGTTTGTCGCTCGTGAGTATAGCGGTTCAGAGAAGCGGCGAGATGAAGAGGAGGAGATAGCTCGGAATAATAAAGTCAGGCGAACCAGGAGCGTTCTCCAAGTGCGAGATAGGTGATCGCCCGGAGGCTCGGTGATTAAAATCGCGAGCATAATTCGATAAAAAGACCGAGCTCCTTGAATAATTCACTAATAACCTACGGCTAGTGCGTACGAAGCACGGTAATCGTCGATAAATTGTAGCGAGAGAAGAGAGCAAGTACAAGTAATACCGATAAGTAATTACAAGTAAAGAAACGACCAACATTAGCATTTAATCTGATTCCCTCGCGAGGGAAAAACATGGGGAAATAATTAGATCGTTAAGATGACATTAATGAAATATCACGCTACTCCGTTCATTTTTTTTTTCCTTCTCCTTTGCATTTCGTACACGTTCGACGCTCGGCTGATGAGTCGCGCGATGAAAGCGCGAGGGGGCTTCTTTCTCTCGTGCTTTGAGGGAAGAGCCGTCGTCGCGGTCGGCGTCGCGATTAAAGCGGGACCGCTAATTGATTCCTTCATTCCGTCCTACACGCGGACGCGAGAAGAAGAGAGCTCGGCGCGAATTCGCCCGTCTGTGGACAAATGCAAAGGCGAAGTGGCACACCGTGCGAATCGATTAAAGCCGGGGGAATAGGCCGCGGTAAATTGTCCGTGGCGATACCGGCCCATCGCCCGCTATTCTCTTCCCCCTCGTTTCTATTCCTTCCTCCCCCCCCCCCCCGGTCTTTTCCTTTATTTTCCCGTCGCATTTTCTTTTCGTCTCGGCGTCGTCACGTTCCACTACCGATATTAGCACCGGCTGATCCGTTTGCGTCACGACCGTGAACGCTCGCCCTCCTTTCGCCGTTTGTGTACTCGTCGCTGCCGACGTATCGGCGAGTCCTCCGCGAGATGCACGGCCGCCGGCGAGTCCTCGGACGCGGATTTTTCAGCGGGTGATGATTGATTAAGCGGATCGATTAACGTGAGAAACGGCTGTCACGGCGCGCTGGCGCGAATTGGCGCGAGAAATGCAATCTCATGGTTTAAAATCCAGATGAGCTGTTTACACGCTGGATTGTTATTTACAGCCGTGGCCAAAAGTACTTGCCATCCCTTCGATTCTTAAAACTGTAACTTCTTTTCACTCTAACCAACTATTAAAATACTTCAAAGAGATGACTTGACCGTGTCTGGCATATTTTTATGTTTGTAATTCACAACAACGTTCCTTTAATTTGTTGCACTGAATATTTGATAATGTATCACTTGAAAAGGACCACAAACCACGGTCGAAGCGTTGTGAGTTATGAACATAAAAATTATCAGACACGGTCAAGTCATCTTTAAAGTCTTTTAATTACCACTGGCGACACTGAAGATTACCCCTTGTTATTTTCTATATTGTTAGCGTATCGCTAAACACAGAATAACTTAACCCTTTGCACTCCCATGTCGAGTGTGACTCGACATCAGTTTTTATCTCAGGAGCTCCTTTGTCGAGTCTCACTCGACATTTTTTCAAGTCCAAACCAATAGATGAAAATTGATGAAATATAATTCGGAGTGCAAAGGGACTTACTTTAGAGAATAACATTATTTTGCTACAAAAACGCCAGAAACGTGCTAATTGGATTTAGCTAAACGTTCGAAAATGCTGTTACTTTTTGAGGAAGGAAAAATAAAACAAATCGCAAAAATAGTGAAATATCCTCGCAGTACTGTGCGATACACCATTCTTGTAAAAAAAAAACTGAAAGTCATCAACTGGTATTGGTTGTTCAACCTGAATGTAAAATAATTTAAAGTTGTTGAGGCTTCACACAGGTGGCAAATATTTTTTGCCAAGGCTGTAGAGAGTCCGTAATTTAGTTTCTTCAGGGCAGGCGCACAAGGCAGGCAAATTAATATTGAAATGATATTGATAGAGAACGTGAGTGAATCGTGTCTCATGCTGGTACGTCAAATTGAGGATGGAAAAGGCTGCGTCGAACGATCTCCGGAAATAACGCCGCGTTTCTCATCCTCGGTGAGGTGAAAGAGAGACGTCTCTTTTCGAAATTGCCGCAGGTGTCGTAAAATCCCGAGGAAACCTGTCGTAAATCGTACGTCGATGCAGCGCTTGTTTCTTTTCTTCTTTTTTTTTCGTCGCATCGTGCGTAACGCAAAGCGATCGTAATTGCGGTGTGTCGCGCGTCCGTTTAGGAATCGGACGGTCATTATCCACCGGGTAATTTCTGCGGTTGCGAGCTCCGCGATATCCGCGGCGTATACGTCGCGCGGATGTCGCGTTTCCGAGATCCCTCACAATACAATTATTAATTCGAGGAAAAGAGCCCAACGGGTCCGTTTACCGTTGCGCTCTTTTCACGGCTGTTTTTGTTAGATCGACAACGGTCGTGCGTAGAAACGCCATCGGGCGCTATTATTAGTCGCGCACGAAACGTATCGCCGCGCCGGTTACACTTGATAAAGAAAGGAAAAAAAAACAGTGGGAATGGTAACGCACGAATTTCTTCCTCCTCCTCCTCCCCCCCCCCTGCCCCTTCACTCTACCCTCCTCCTCACGCGCGAGAAGAACGCACGGCGGCGTCCTCGCGCGTTCGTTTTGCTCGCTTCAATTACGGCGCGCACTTTCTAGCGAGCGATCCCGAGACGCGGAATTACTTAATCTCACGGTGAAACGCGTGAAAGCAATAAATATCGAATACCGAAACCGCGGTGTTACGTGGTAAGCTGACGTGACTAATGCGAGGATGATCGAACGGTCGGTTCGATCGCCGGGCGACTCCATCGGTCGGTCTTTTCTCTCGGTGCGCGAGCGAGCGACTCTCGTTTCGTGCGATCGTACATTCCGAGGGCGCCCGAACGGAGGCTGATGAATCTCGTTACGGTAAATAGGGCCCGGCGTTCCCGTTATCGGCCGTCTCTATCTCGATTTCATAATTCCCAATTTCGTTGCGCGCCTCGCGCACGCGCACCCGCCTCCGGAAAGCCGCGGCCGCGGCCGGGGCGACGCTCCGTTACGCGTAACTCGACAGCGCGCTCGCGCGCGCGTAGCGAGGGGCAAAATTCCTATTCGGGACCGTTAGCGAGCTTCTCTATTTCTATCTTGCTCGCTATCGCCGGTAACGCGGCGCGCGGGCCGTCCGCGGCGGACTAAAAAGAGGCCGGTCGTAAACGTCAGGATGCACCGCCACAATGCCCCCGACGCCGGGGCGGAGTGCGGCGATCGAGACGGAGTGCAGCATCATCCCGAATACTCACGGGACGGAAATTACGACGTTAGCGCGCGAGCGCAAAGAGAGTTTCCGCGAGTAATAGATTTCCTGCTTCACCGAGGGGGGATTATTCCAATCTTAATACGTTCGGCGGACTACTTCGATTCCCGCAGTCTAATTGCGATCTCGCGATCGTTTGCGAGCGTACGCCTTCCTAAAAGCCGCGGCCGCGCTCGCGCGCGGAAAGTTCCACGATAACGACCGGCGTGCCCACTTTATTTTGCAACATAGTTTCATTACATATACAGGATGTCGGTATTTTATACCGCTAGTCCCGTGGGTGGGGGTAATATCAACCAGGTGTTTGCCCCCGATAAACGTTTTCGATTAATGCAAGACACTTAGCGTGCGCCCGCGCGCATTATTCCGGCGGGGCTCGGTCATTGTTCGCCCAAGAAGAAAGTACGATAATAACGAGCGCGCCGGTAATACGTCAAACAGGGGATTATATAACAGAGACGGAAACAGAGCACGGCCGATTACGGCACGCGGTTGGTGGAGACCGGTGGAGACCACTTCGTGCCGATATATATCGGAGCACGCGCGGCGAAATTCAGCCTCGACGCAACGCTCCGGCCGCCCGAGATACAATCGTTACCCTTAGACATCCGTGACTGATTACAGCGCGCACGCGGGTGCGCTGTAATAATCGTGTCTGACCGAGCGTGCTTCCTCCTACCCACGATGTACGTGGTAGAAATCGGAAGAGGGAACGTCGCCCCGCAACCCGCGGAAGTGATTTCCGGATCCGATCGAGCTGTCGTAGAGCAGCATCGACGTAGCGACGATATTATTGATTTATTGTTGGGGAAAGAAATCGTTTAAGAACAAGGACTTATTGTCGCCAGTAAACGATTAACCAATGTAGGAAATTAATGATCGACACGACTGGCAGATTCTGATTAAAGAAATTTACTGCGGAAAAACATTATCTCGGCCAGAGTTTGCATCTGCACTCTAGGCGGGCGTCTCACCGATTCGATCACTGAGGCACGTGGCAATATTTGTCACAATGAACAGTCTAAGGGCCAATTTCACGAACGTTAGTTAACTATCAACCAGAGTTGAGTCAACTTCCTCCTATCTTTTTCTCTTTTGTTAACTAAGAAGAGACAGAGATTCAATTAACCTTCGGTCAGCAGTTGACCGACGTTTGTAAAAATGGGCCTAAGGGCCAATTTCACCGACGTCGGTTAACTGTTTCATTCAGTCAACTCCCTATCTTGTTCTATCTTGTTCTCTAAGAAGAGACAGAGGACCAGTCAATCTTCGGTTAGCAGTTAACCGATATTTGTGAAACTGGCTCTAAGGGTACTATTGCATTTGTCGTACGACAAATTTTGTAGGCGCGTTGATTGGCTGCAGGATAGAAAAGTTCTCGAGTGTCTGCTCTAGCTTTCTAGCTAGGACACCCAAATTTCTGCTCGTTAATGTTACTTGGCCGGTAAATGGGATAATTTGTGCAACACAGTTTCGTTTGGAATCAGTCGTCAGCAAATTCACGTGTTCTAAATCGATAAACGGTTTAATTATCATTAAAATGCTATCAATTTGTGGTCACAAGTGCGTCTCGTTATCGGAAGTTACGTGAGAACGGTCGAAGAAAAGCCACCGGAATGAGCCGCGCGCGTTCGGCTGATGGCAGAAACAGCGTATTATTCTCGGCTCTCGGAGCCTCGCCTCTCTTTCCCAACGGTGAAGAAAAGTGGCCTGTCTTACTTCACTTTTCCCGCCCTAGTGACGGGGAGGGATACCCGATTTCCCATACGCCTGGATCCAGGGCGAAATCGGCGGTGCCGCGTGCGCGCGCGCACGCGGCCGAGGCGCACGCGAGCGGTTCCCAGCGATTTTCATTCGATATCGGGATGAATGGTGCGACTCGTATCACCTCCGTAACCCGCAATTACCCGCGCCGAGTCCTTCTTTCACATGCACACATTGTATGTTCATTTGTACCAGTTTGCCGACGCGACTCCCCTTCCCGAGCGTTGCGCCACGACGTTCGCCAATTAAGTGCCTCGTCCGCCGACGAGGCCTCGGTCCGGCCGATTTTCCCCGGCGTCGGTGGTTAACTTTAATCGCGGCCTATAGACGATCGCCCCGTTCCTCTTTTCAGATCGTAGCGCTGCGGGCCACGTTACGGGTAGAGGAAGTGAATTCAATTAATCACGGATAATTAAGCCGTGGTTAATTGAATTTTCTTCCTGTCTCTATTTATATCACACTCGCGCGGCGAGTGTTGCGAACTGACGGGGAGGATTAATTAAATGTGCAGTTGATTAAATTTACTCCTAATTAGACGCATATCTTATTCCCGTATACGGGGAGTGAGCCCCCCCCCCTCCCTTTCGTCTTCCTTTCTCCGCCGCGCGTGCGCGCGCCTTCGCGGTGCCGCGGGCGCGGTTTTTCGCCGAAACGGCCACGTGCTTCGACGCGGTCCACGTGTCCGCGCGAATTGAGACGCGACGGCGATTCCTTCTTTAACGCGAGACGTAAATGGGCCCTCTCCTTCGGCGCAATCTCGTCGCGCATAGCGGGGCCCCCGACAGGACAGATAACTCCATCACGCGAGATATTACGTACTCGGTTTACGCATCGCCGTCGTTAGCGCTCGCGCGATTATTACGGATACGTTAGAATACTTAATTATTATTAATGACTCCGCGCACCCCGTTACCTCGTGCGCTCGCGCTCGCCGCATTTACCGTATTCCTTCGGAACGAAATCGTTCGTTTGTAATCAAGACGCGTTATGTTCGCTTATTTGATCGTAAATGACTCAACGGTTTCGTATACCATCGATATGTACCGCCGTTACCTCGGCGATGATCGAGGAAGGGAAAGAGAGAGAGAGAGAGAGGGAGATGGGGGGAGATCGTAACAGGAAGGTCTGAAGACATGTAAATTAGAGACGCAGAGGTCTGCGTGCGCAAGGAAAACACGGGGAAGAAAAGAAATGATTTCTCCCCCTGGCAGCAAGAGATTTGCCCAAGGTGCGTGACCCAATTGCCTGATTCATCTCGCTGTATCGCGAGCAGCGGGGCGGCCGGGCAGGCGGCACACACACAAACACACACACACACTCGATTAACTTGGATAATTACGATGTGTCCCGTAACGACGTCCAGTCGTATTCGAATGCCCGATTACTTTCTCGTTTTTGCCATTTTGCACACGCGCGTGTATCCGTCCACGCTCACGGCGTCTACGTGCGGCCGGGCGCATTAGATACGTATTTTCTACGTGCCATGCAGGTACGTTACGATGCACACGCTACTTTCTCGGTCGACCTATATGGGATTTTTTTCTCAAACCCCATACGAACCTCCATGCCGGCTGTATAACTCGAATCTGGGCCCCTTTCTATCGCCGCGCATCATCGGGTACACGCTTTTCTGCGCTCGCGCGAGGCACGGGGGAGGCGGGCGGGATCGGCACGCGGTGGATTTGGCCTTTTTTTTTCTTCTTCTTTTGGTTACCGTCGCGGGGAGAAAATGAGGGAGTCGGCTGTCGGCGCCTCGGGAATTTTACGACGCGCTTAACTCGCTCGATAAGCGCGAACGTTATGAAGTAATAAATTTGTCCCGACTCCTCGCTTCCGTATATTCCTTTCCGATCTACTTGGAATAGATTTGCCTAAGATCTGGGCTAGCGGCGCTTATGAGAAGCCGCGGAGGTTTTCCCGCTGCGGTCGCGGGTATTATTCGACGTGCCTCCGGAGTTTAATCTCTCTCGCATCGCATAAATTAAAGAAGGAACTCTAATTGCGGAATTATCCGAGTTACGGCGGGCATAAAACGTAATGAAACGTATTACAACTTATCCACGTTCCGCGAAACGGCGCGAGACGTGAATGAACGGCAAACGAACGAGAATATTCCTCGTCGCTCGCTTTTCTCCTCGCCGTACCCTCCGAGGACTTCCTCGCTCGTCCGCCGGACGATTTCTGATTTCCCAGCGAGATTCACCGGATGACACGCTGCCTCAATCTTTGCGTTAAACCGTGGATGCCGACGCTTCGGAAATCATCTCGCGGCCTTACGACTGTATAACGCAGCCGTCGGCGGAATTTTGCGGACGCGGAAAAATTGTTAAACGACGCTAACTGGCAAATTATAATTAAAGAAATTTGTCGCGCAAAATGTTACCTCAGCCAGGGTTTGAACCTGGACCTCCCCTACGCTCTTAGGCGGTCATCTCACCGGTGGTCGAATTGGTGAGACGCCCGCCTAGAGTGTAGGGAAGTCCAGGAAGTTCAAACCCTGGCTGAGGTAATATTTTTCGCAACCAATTTCTTTAATTAGAATTTGCCGGTTAGCGTCGTTCAACAATTTCTCTACATTGGTTAATCACGTACTGGCGTCAAATAATTCCTTACGGAATTTTGCGGAATCCGTGGCGCGACCGGCTTAACGTATAAGCCAATTAGGACTCGATATTCTGTTGAAGCACTCGCGATCATTCATCATGCAAAGCGATTACAAGCCGGGAATCTGTGCCGTGGTAGTTAAGACCGGCGGCAGTTAAGGCAAAATAAACGGAACAATGCGAGAAACACGATTGGCAGAGACGGCTGCAGGTAGATACGCGGGGCGGTCAACCGGTCGACCGGGCCGGTCGGTCGGTCGGTCGGTTGATCGGTTAGAATTAATGTGCTTACCTCGCTGGTGTAATTTGTCGTCAATTTGATTTGCGGTCTAATCTTTCCGGGCGACTCTCGCGTTTCCTTGGCCGTCAAAGGCGAGGTGGTCGTGACGTCGGCTACGGCGGCGGTCGCGGAGCCCGCTGATTTTCTCGACGACAGCACCGTGGCCGCGGTGTGCTGGGTGGGCGAGATTATCCTCGGCGATGTCTCGGTGATGTAGGTGGGACTCGAGCCGTCCTGCGGATTGCGGGAGGTCGACAGACTCGCCGTGGACGACGCGAGCGACGGTGACGCGGCCGTCGTCGCCGTCGCCGTCGCCGTCGCCGTTGTCGCGGTCGCCACGATCGTCGTCGACGAGGTCGTCGGCAGCTTCAGCGTCGTGCTGGCGGACATGGCGGCTGTCTGAGGTGCCGTTACCGTCGTCGTCGACGTCGCCGCCGCCGCGATCGAGGACGACGACGACGAGTGTAACGTGCTGCTCGGCCTCGATGCCGTCGCCGTCGTCGCGGTGGTCGCCGAGGTGCTCTTGACCCCTCCGGCCGCGATCGTCGTGATTTTCTTCACCTTGGCTGAGTCGCCCTTCGACGACGCCGGCACGGCCGACGCTGTCATCAGCAGCAACGCGAGGCAAACGCAACACTGGATAGCCCGCATCTTTAGTCTCGATATTATGGAAAGTAGCCGCTTCCGCTACCGTATTTTTAGGCGTCTTCCCTCGAGGAGTTTTCACCGTGTACAAGCGATGCTCTCGCTTCGACTTAGAACCTGCGGATGAAACGCATATTATGTTAGCAATGGATTCCTTCAAGTATACTTTGCATACGTATGCGTTTTGATTCTTTAAATATTTTTCATATTTCGCGGCACGTAAAATCAACAATGGAATTCCATCCCGAGTCCCGACGCGAATTAGACCTGTCCCAAGCTTTAAGGAACGGCAGATATTTTTCGAAGAGAAGTAGCTCAGCGCGCGGCGTCTTCACTTTTGCGCTTACTTTCTTGTGTTTGCACCGAGTCTTCCTCCTCTTTTTTTTCCCCGCCCCGTTTTCCCCTCGAAAAATCGTCGCTTTCGCTTTTCCGCGTCGATGTCGTCGAATGTGAGGGAAAGGATTAATAGATCGTGTATTTCTGCGGTTTGCCGAGAGATTACGATGCGGACGGGGTAATGTAGAACGTAGCGCAATTCACGCTGTCCGAATGTTTGCTTCGGAACGACCTTAACAGGATAGAGCTCTCGCTCTCGCAACGGTAATTAGATTTTTCTAAGCGCGGCTGAGCATCACGCTGAACTCAAGTACATTTCGTCGCGAGACGAAGCCAGCCTCTCTCTTATCACATTACATCTTTTCGCTCTCCCCACAATTTTCCGTCGGTCTACCTGCACTTTACGTCTGTGTACAACGAGTATTGCACAACGAGATGAGATCTTTTCGAGCGTGAAAATATTAAGTTAACAACACGAATAAATATAATTTCTCCAACAGTTGGGTAAATAACAAGGAACTCGCGACGATGAAACTAACGAGTGGCAAGTAAAAGGTGACTTCGAGAAATCAGAGCGCGGTTAACGACACGCGAGTTAACGAGCTTTAATAACTAATAGGTTGCGCAGAGGAGTCTCCTATTATGAGATGGGCTCCTAATACGAGATAGTTGGGTTTCTGCTAAATTAATAGACATCGTCTGTTAGTTTTGCCGCGAATTCGTTATCCTAAAATCTGTTGGGTGGAAAATTCATTGTTAGACCGCGCGTGTAATTGTTGCAAAAAAAATATGTGAAATTGGATGCTGAAAATCTGCTATCTATTATTAGGAGTCTATTTCACAATAGAGGACTTTCCTCTGATTACAAATCGAACGTTTTGGCTCCGCCGGCTTTAGCGACGCGGTAACAAAGTGATCTCAAATTCCCCAGCAAGAAATAAGCGAATAGTTTGAAAATTTGGTCCAAAAGCGAGGAAATCCAAGCAAGACTTGGCTAATCGTGGTTCATTGTCGATCGAAATCGAAATAACAGGCACGGTTCGGCCACAGGGAGAAGCGAAGCCGCACTCACCCACACGGAGAGACCGATGTGGTTACCACATGTTTAATTAAGGTTGGCACAGCCCCAATAAATAGTAATATTTGGGACAGCTATATCTGCGGTTGTCGTACCCACATTGCTACGATAAGTAGTGGAGGCAACTATGTGCCAAGGTAGAAAATTGCTAGACGACGCTCGGCTGGCAAATTCTAATTAAAGAAATTCATTGCGAAAAATATTACTTCAGCCTGGGCTTGAACCATGACCTCTCTACATTCTAGGCGGGCGTCTCACCAATTCGACCACTGACAATGAGTCTATATGCCTGGCCGAGGTAGTATTTTTCGCAATGAATTTCTTTAATCAGAATTTGCCAGCCAAGCGTCGTCTAGCAATTTTCTGCATTGGTTAATCATGTACTTAAATAATAATGCGTTAAATAATTCTTTACAACTCTATGCATTTTGTGCAGCAAACTTAATGAATGTTGCAACACAAAACAGTGTAGACGCCCCTACTATTTATACGGTAACATTTTAACTTTAGTTATTTTTGCCTTAGCTCGGAGAATGAGCGTTGAAGCTGTGGTAAAAAAAAAAACACGGGGACGCAATACAATTCGTAAGTAAAGGACGCCGTTACAGTTGAAACAATGATGCACTTAAAAGACATTTCAAATGATTGTCAAACGGTAAGTTACCGGACGAGACGGGTGCTATTTGGAATCAGGAATGTCTCTTAAGTGCATTATTGTCTCAATTGTAACGGCATCCTTTACTTAGAAATTGTATTGCTTTCCCGGTGTCCTTCTCTGAGCTGGTGGACGACTTCATTTCTCTTTAGATACGCGCCGACCGCTCCAAATCGAGCTCAAAACCCGGCGAGACTCGATTCGATTCGACATGAAAAATCCTCGATTCGCACACCTTTACGTCGGTCTACAATCGTGTATCTTATTAGTCATTAAAAATCGCTATAACGTTAACTTTCGCGCCGTTCGAGCTCTCGCAGGTCCTTTTTACTTGTCACTTATCAATGTAATTTCTCGTTCGTACGAGAGAGAGAGAAAAAAGGGACGCTTATCGTGCGAAATTATGCAAATGCGGAGAACGACCGAGGTAATTGCTACGTGTCAAGTTCGACTCTGGGAGAGACGGAGGCATAGAAATCCTCGTCGCGGCCAGAATGCCGCAATCCAGCCGCAGTTGCGTTACGATGGATTGGCGAAATCGCGTTTCCGTCGCGCGCGCGCGCGCGCGCGATATACACACGAGACGTTTTCCAATTATAAGCGTCCTCCTCGTTCACCTGTGCCCCTTTCGACGAGGTCGTTCTCCGTCCTCGCAGAAGGATCCTCTTATCGGACGACCTTCCTCCGCTCGCTGGAATCTCTCGATCTTTTCTCCGCGGTCAAGCGGGTCGACCGCGTTTTTCCCGTCCGAAACATTTACGCCGACAGATTGGAATTAGGTGGGGCGAGGAGATAGATAGTTGGGAGAGGCGCGCGTTTATTTGCTCGTCTTCCTGGATGTCCGTGCATCGGTCCATGGCGGAGCTGACCGCTTATCTGCCTGCCTGCCTACGTATTTTCCTTTCACGTGCTCGATCTTGTCCGCGCGTCGGTGCTTGTGCCGCAACAGTTATCGCACGTATGCCATACGACACTGGTGAAATTGGGTCATTCGGTACAAACCGACCATACGAGCCGTTATCTCGTTGCATTTGCAAGGCCGTATCAAACTGCGCCCGCGCGCGCGAGCGAGCGAGCGAGCGAGCGGGTGCGAGCGGACACCGCACGCTTCGAGCATCAGATGTTAGACATTACGCTTCATTAGAATATGTATCTCACGTTGCTGAATATGTACCCGCGACGGATGCGCGACTCCTCGGTATAACGGAAGCGAGAACGCGACACGGACTGCGAAATAGAGAAACAGGAACGTTTTATCGTTTCGAGTGGATGGACACGCGCGAGATACCGCGATAAAGAACGCTGATTAGAATACGATCGGCGGCTTTCGAAACTGTAACGTGTCGATTGCCGGCTGAATCTCGCGGACATTCCGCCGGCGAAATGTAAATCGCGTCCGAGTTGCATTTGCACGCCTCGCGTCGCGCCGGAGACAGCCCCGAGTCGAAATTATGGTATTATTTCAACACTTTTAAGGATAATTTACGCCTACTCAGCTGATCTATACACCTACATAGACCGGCAATAACCTACTTTGATGACGTTATATTTTTTTTACTCCTCCCTTGAATCTTTAATTTATAAAATTTACTTTACCTCCTGCTTAAAAGGACCTACTTTAATGCTGAATTGGCAAAAGCAGAATTTTCGACACTATCAGTTTTAGAGTAGGAGTAAATTTTGTACTTGCAGTTCGACCTCTTTTACTGTCTTAGGTCCTACTGTATAATAGAATTGAAGGTTCAACGTAGGGCCAAAATTTCGACTCGTGAGGCGCGATTGTTTTCCAGACGGCGATGAACTTCGCACAATGGAAACTGTCCGCCACTCGGGACTTTTCGCACTCGCGACTGGAGAGCCTGTAATCAGAGACTGGCCGGCCATAAGAGTTCGTCAATTTCCCGCGATTCTACGATCGTAGAAGAGTAAGAGAGCCTACGTTTCTCTCTCACTCGCGGGAATTTGACGAACTCTTATGGCCAGTCTCTGATTACAGGGTCTCTACTCGCGACTTCTGCCGCTCTGCTCCCTCGTCGCGGTAAACCGCACAATGCGGCGGGTGGGGAATGGCTTTTCCACGCTTAAACCGCAAACCGAGTTTTTAAACATTCGCGACATCGGCCGTTTATGCGAACAATATAACAATTAAATTATTGTCTTAACGAGGGACGCGGGGAAAAGGAGGGTCTATAGAGTCGTGGAGGCTGAACGGTACACGTAGTTTCAGAAAACGGGTAGGAAGGAACGGTGTTACGGTGTTACAGTGATATGAATCGCGATTAATAAAAAAAGGAGATGGCGAGATACGCGAGGGATCAAATTATACAATTAATGTACTCGCGATCCTGTTGCGCGCCTCCTCCCTCCCTCTCTCCCTCCCTCGCTTCTCTTTCTCTCGAATGCGTTTCTCTCTGTCGCATTAGCAATTCGTTACACGTTACAGGCGAGCGGTGAATAATTTTACCATTAATGAGCAGCTCGGGAGAGCAACGAGCATTAATTTGCCTGCGCAAATAAAACGAACGTTCACGGATCGATACGCGTGCGTTTGTTTCGGCAATTTGTCGGACTAACGAGACCGAAAGGAAAGCGTGCGGTCGACTGTACAACAAAAGCGCGTGCAATTAGCAATGGATATAAGCACCGAGAGAGAGAGAGAGAGGGGAGAGAGAGAGAGAGGGAATCTTGACAGTCTCGTAAAATCGTTCGCGTTTCACGTCTCGCGTCCGCGCGACACATAAAGGATCTCGCGCGATTCAAAAGCACAAGCGGAAGACAAAGAGAAACGGCGACTCGCGTCAACGCCGCTGACGACGTAACCGCCTAACGGGTCTTTTGTTAAATTGGCTTAACGCGTTTTGCGTAGCCCTTTTCCTCATTGTTAATCCCCGCGGTTCGTCGCGTCATTCGCCACAGCGGCCGATCGGAGGCTGCCTTGACGCGCGAGACATCGGAGGAAAACGCGCGTCACGCGCTCCTCTTGCCGACTCCGAAGTAATACGTGGAAATTGCGCGCGCTCTATCGACCGATTTACTTTTTGAGGAGCGCGGGGGACTCGGAGGAGTAAACCCGAGTCGACATTTTGGTCCTACGTTGAACCTTTAATTCTATTATACGGTAGGACCTAAGACAGTAAAAGAGGTCGAACTGCAAAATTTACTCCCACTCTAAAACTGTTAGTATCGAAAATTTCTACCTTTGCCAATTTAGTTTATTAAAGTGGGTCTCTTTAAAGAGGAGCTGACCCCAATCAAAATTTTGCTACTATTTTGACACTTTTAAGGTAATCTACACTTACTTAGCTGATCTGTACACCTACATAGACCAGCAATAGCATACTTTGATGACATTATATTTTTTACTCCTCCCTTGAATCTTTAAGATTCTAAAAATTTACTTTAGCTCCCACTTAAAAGGACCTACTCAACATAGGGCCAACATTTCGACTCGGGAAAGTAAATCTTAGAATTAAAGATTCAAGGGAGGAGTAAAAAGATACGGTGTCATCAAAGTAGGTTATTGCTGGTCTATGTTAGGTGTGTAGATCAAGTGGGTGTAAGTTATCCTTAAAAGTGTGAAAATGGTGCCGAAATTTCGGCTCGGGGCGCAGATTCTTTTCCCAGGGGTGGAAAATCGGCTGGTTCCGCGAACGATCCGCTAGAGATACGGCGGTAATAATATATCATCGTCGCGTTTCCTTCCACCCGTCCCTTCGCCACGAAGACACGGGCAACATTCGCGATGAGAAAGAGGATGGGAGCGCATAAGAAGGAAGGAAGGCGATTATCTGGAATAAAACATCCAATAATGAATATACACCCACCGGCTCGATTCGCATCGGTAGCGCCCGGTAGTTGGACACGTAGATTGTAACGGAAGTACGAGGAGCAAAGTCGGCGGTCGCGATCGGAATGTTGTTCCTTCGGTATACCTGCTTCGCGGCGGAATCGCCGATGTCGAACGAGCATTGTCCGCAAAAACGTATAATGAGAGGGTACGCGCGTCTGCGATGCACTTCCCTGCCTTTTCTCAATCGAGTTAATTTGTTCGCCTGACGACGCCGCGAACTTGTAGACACGAAATATCATTTATACAGAAATTGAATCAATCGTAGCCGCCTGTCGCCGTCGCCGCCTTGTGGCTACGAGACAAGATAGAAAAAAAAAAGATGGTAATCGCTTCATTGTCAACAATTACGGCGGAGCAGCCGCGGACTTATTTCACAGTTCCGTTATCTGCGGTATAATGGTAGTTACAGAATAGCCAGTAGATGACAAAATGATTTGTCATGTGCAAATATTACATTTGACGTATAGTACACACTTTATTATATAAATAATGTATATTAAGTTGCGTACAATTTTGTTATCTAATATATCTGTTGTTAAATAAACCGTTTCTGTTCGCGCTTCTTTAGTTTCAACAGAATAAAGTCGATAGAAGCTAGAGAGAGAGAGAGAGAGAGAGACAGAGACGGATAGCAGATTATCAAAGATGCGGTACAAACTATCCACACGTGTATTAAGTAAAAAAAAAAGGTATCTGAACGGTGCGAATTCGCAAGTATATACCGCTGCCCTCGTAAATGTTTAAAGCAAAAAATATTGGGGAGTTCGTACCTCGTGCGGCGCGTAGGCAGCCTGACCCTCGACCTAGACTTTCGTCCTCGCTCCACCTTGACCGCGACCTCGACCGCGATCCCTGATAGGAAAGAAGGAAGGCGTACTTGTCGCGGTCCCTGCACGCCACTGACAAGCCGGCGGGGAGCAGTCGGCTCTAATCCAACCGTTGTCCGATCTCACGTTGATCCCTGATCGCTTTCGCCGGTCTCCGCCCAAGAAGAGACCTCTACGGTTCGCACGCTACCGACCGAATCGCACGGGGATCGCTCGACGGTCGCCGCAGGCGGTGATTTGACAGCTTTGACAGCGGAACGATCGCGCGACTCGGACTTGGCCGACTCGAGATCGCGGCGACGAAAATTTCCGTCTTGCACGTCTCAGCGCGCCCACCCTCTTCCGCGTTCCGCAGCTCTCTTCCGAGGCCGTGAACCGTACCGTTCGCGAATTGCCGTTGCTATTGCTGCCGCTGCTGCTGGCTCGGACGACCGATGTGGATTGAAGGTAACCCGCGATGAGATTGTTTCGGGGTTTGCGCCCGACTGCGGCCTCGCGTAGGACGCTACGTGCCTATGAGTCCCCGCTAGTCCCACTTACCAACCAACCAGAAACTGCTCGGGTATACTCGGAATCCTAAGCTGCATCTCCGCCAATCCACCTTCCACTCGTCCTTCCTCCGCTCCCCCTCGCCGTGTCCGCCTCGGGGTTCCTCGGTTCCGCGCTTGTCCGGGATTTGCTTGTGCTTTTCGTCTTTCGGCCCCGCCGGAAAGCAGCCGATGAAAGACGTGGGTGAGTTTTGCGGCTGGAACCGGTCGTTTCTGGACCACCGAGTGCCTCTTGATTCAAGGCGGTTTTGTCGACTATTAATTGATATTAGCGACAAGTTACGAGGGGACAAGTCAGTACCGCGTATCTTTTCTCTTTCTTTTGTACGAGTGGAAATCACGGGAGATATTTGCTAGATGAAAATTGCAGTCTGAAGTAGCCATCGGCCGTCCGCCGCTTTGATCTTGGGAATATTACGCCGAGACCCCGACTGAACTCCCACGTATCCTCACCTTTCGAATAGAGAAATTTCCACGCGCTGCCTAAAGCTATAAACTTTCTGCTCATTTTCTGCTCATTTTCTGCATAGGACTTATAGTCTGATAAATTGATTTATATACGTTTGTTGATGAAAACCAACAATTACGCCGGTAATGGGACAGGAGAAAATAGTATATAGACAAAGATATATCCTTTTCCTCTTCCGATTCGCCGGATTCTCCGTCAACTTAGAAAATACAGAAGCAAGTGTTACAGCTGACTTAATTAGCAGGCAAACACAAATTGCGAATTACTTTAGAAAGTTCAAATCCACAGAGAGATGCAATTTATCGGCGCGTCGAGCTGTGTTTCCTCCTCCGTAAATCCAACGCATCGATAATTATTTTTACAAATCGCGCGGGAGAAAGAGCATACACCTCTACGATTATTACTTCGTGGCCCATCGTCGTCGATAGGCTCTCGCTTTATCACCATTTTTCCATCGTGGACACGATGTCGAGTAACACGTCCGGAGTACAGCGCGGCCTTTCTCCAAAGATCGAACGCGTATTCTTCTCGGCCGCGCGATTCATCTCGGTGAAAGTCTGTGCGGGGCTATCTGTTAGGCATAAGATTTGACGTGGACGCTAATCATTGTCTGCGGTGCGCAACAACCGCTCGGCCATAGTTCGCGTGTTTTTCTTGGCCGCGAAGCGGCGAGGAGAACGTCGGAGATTCAGCGTCGATATCGACGGCCCCATCGGGAACGCAGCCTCCAGCTGACCATTAGGAAACGGAAAAACTGACCCGCTCTTTGCGCCGGTGGCTTTTTGCGCTCGAAACGAGGCGAGTGCGGTTCGCGCCTATCGCGAAAGACAGGAACAAATAACGCCTGGTAAAAAGGCCCCGGAGAAGTGTGTCGGAAAAGATGCGCGCGGCTCCGCGATCGAGAATCGCCGGGTTGTTCCCCGGGCTTGGCCCGTGGTTACGCGCGAGCTCATCTCTCGCGGACGGATTCGTGACTAATAAAGATTCCCCGGCGTCCATAAAACGAGAGCGTTATGAAAACACGCGATGCCCGAATTATTTTCACCTGGAGAAAAGCCCTTTTCATATTTATGAGAGCATTCGCTTTCTAAGCTCACGATGCATCGGACGTGCAACTTTTACGGCGATTATTGCTGCGTGCGATAATAAAAATGCTCGAATAGCTGTCGAACGGTTCTTGGAAGTTACATCCAATATCTCGCAAACTTAATTAATTATTCTCGGCAAAAACGCTTGCTGAAAAAAAAACAAAGTTGCATTCGTTAGCGTATTAGTGTTGTACATTAAACCGATGCTATCTTAACGGAGTCATGATCTTTTCACTTTAATTACTCGTTAAATTAATATCTACTCGTTTTAATTTATTTTAATTCCTCTGTAATAATCTACGTCTTTCGTTTATTTGCGATATTTTGTTTTTTTAAATTGACGTTAGTTATCAGTGTTTTAACAGCCTCTTGAAAAATATGAACTTCCACGGAAATACAACTTAATCGGAGGTTAATTTAACGCAATGTGATTGCGTTTTTTTACCAGCCGTTCAAACCAGGGTTGACCATAAGATATAATCTACCTGCGTGTACACGATAAGCTGTTTAACGTATCATGTAAATAATAAATAATCCATGGATTATCGGACATTCATATTTCTTCGGAAATATAAATTTATATTCGTTCGCAATTTAATTTTCATACTATTATTTAGTTTGGATGCAATTTTTAGCCTGCCACGAAAAATTAACAGATCAAATCAATGAACAATATGCGTCTTTTACATCCCGCCGCAGTTAATAATTAAATTAATGATTTAACTTATTATAATCTAATTGGATGCATTGGTTCTTTTGTCGTCTCAAACTTTTTTATTTCTGATGAAAATACAGTTGAGAAAAAGTCAATAATTAATCAGTTAATTTAGAATAAATCACATTGCTCGTGTTGTCCATGTGATAGCAGTTCGCGCAACAGAAATATGTAAACGCAATCTTGAAATTCACGGCACAACCCTGGTTCAAACGCACCTCCGGCGCGTTTGCGCGCCGCGCAAGAGAACTCGAGCCAAGACGGCGCGGCGGTAACGGTGCCGTGCAGATGGTAACGTGGAAGAGTGGAGCATCCGCGAGTCGCGGGTGATGGACCGTGACGTTCTCACAGATAACTCACTGGCTTCCGACGTCCACTCGCGCGCTGCCTGCGCCGAGTTATCCGGGGAATAACCCGGCTAGAAGTACGGCGGTTCCTTTGTGGCCCCCTCCCTTCTCCCTCCTCGCGAGGAGACGCCGCCGACAAGACCCCGATTTCAAATTCGACGTCCACGTCACCCCGGCGTAAGGAAATTACTTTTCCCAAAGATGGAAAACGTGGTAAGGGTAGAAAATTATATTGGGAGCCGGTAATGTGTGGCGTTTACGACAGCGTCGCTAATTTTGTCGCGCCGTAACAATGTACGTCCTCGATGAAAGAAGAAAGATTATCAGGATGATACTTGAGACGCCGGTGTGCTCAGTTTTATTTCAATTTGTGATATATGGCGACAGAGCAGTGTACATCTTCGAATTGTGAGATTCAGTGTCGTGGTACCGTTTGTTGCACTTGACGCACGAAGATGCGCAGTGATCGAATGGGGGAATAGTAAATTAGTAAATTTTTGTCAAAATTGTTAAAATTAAATACTCGCTGGTGTTTCAGATCGACATTCTTGCCCCCAACGAGAAATATTTCGCTAAAATCCACGCGTCATTTAGCTCGATTAAATATATTGTTGATATTGTTATAACGATATCTTCTTTATCGACTTGCGATAGATCGGCAGTTGTTTCGCGCATCCTTATCCAAGGACTCTTACCTGCGCCCTCACTGATCTCGATAAATCGCCTCTTTATCGCACTTTATCGCGAAAATACATATTCTTAACTGATCTGGGATTTTGATAACCGCGTCTCTTGATCGCGTTACGTATCTAAGAGAAAGAGAGGTTGGAAATAATAAAAAATAACATTGTCACACGCGCGCACATACATAGACCTTTTCCATAATAATAAATAGGGGTGCATCTTTGGGGAGGTGGACACTAGGACGTGCCACTTTCAGTCGAGAAGAATAACGGGCGGGGACTAAACCGGGATTCGAACCTGGGACTTTCCGCTTGGCGGCTGCTCTCCCTAATGCAACATCTACAATGAGATTTTTAAAGGGGGTGCTGGAGTGATTGTGCACTTTTGGCACCTTTTGCTCCTGGAACTGTCGATTCGCGAAAACATTTGTGTAATATACAAATTATGTAGTTTTTGTGTACAGACCGACAGTGTGCCACTATTCGGATTAAGTGAAAGAACAGCATAGTATCATTGGAATTAAGTTTAGGAGCTCAACAAGAAGTCTATTCACTCGAATATGTTATAGGTTACCTAACCTATAACCTATAGATTTTTTTGTTAGGCTTCTAAACTTAATTCCAATGATACCCGTGCTGTTCTCTGATTTAGTCCGAATAGTGGAACACTGTCAGTTTGTACACAAAAGCCATATAATTTGTATATTACACAAATGTTTTCACGAATTGACAGTTCTAGGCGCGAAAAGTGCGAAAAGTGATTTTCTTAAACTTTACTTGAAGATCTCGTTGTGGACGCCGCACAGTAAACTACCCAGGCCTTCGCTCGATATTCCTCTCGATTGTCTACTTTAGTTTAGCCCAATAAACCAGGTACAATATGCAATACGACTCCAGAGCGACGCTTGTTATCTCGATGGTTCGGTGGACCATCGCATGGATGCAAAGTGGCCACACCCCCGAAGAGACCCCTCTTTTTTATTAAGTTAAAGTAAAAGTAACAAATAACATCGAGAAGAGTCTCTTACGAATCGTCTTGCGATGCTACCATATACAATATACTCCCCGAATGAGACACTTTCGGAAGACCAGAGACGAATATGTACAAGTGTTAAACGACTGCGCGACGTCTTGCAATATTCTACGAAGCGGCATAAAAATCGATAGCGCTAAAGAAAGAAAAGGCTCGCCGTTGTGCTACGACCGAGGGGCGCGATAACTGTGGCCCGTGTCACATTGCGGGAATACGAGGCGATCGTTTCGAAACTGTACTGTACAAAACTGTGGGCGGGCACGATTCTCTTATCTCTATATATCTTCTGTACATTACTTTTTACACTTAACATTCGCCAACGCCGCTGGGGGATTGTACATGGCACGGCGTCACATGGCTGGTACAAGCCGACCGATCGACACGTATGTTAATTTCCCGTTGTTCGCGATTCCTACGCGACGCTTCCCGTCCACAAAAGCGGAGCTCGAGAGGAGCGCGCGCGCATCGTTCGAGACGAAAGAAGGAAGATAGAATAGGTGGAAAGAAAAAGAATTTCAAAGGATTATTCGAACGAGCGTTCGGATGCGCTTCTCCTCCGCCGAGAGGAAGATCACCCGAGACGCGCCACGATTGATTTTACGGCAACGTTTTTCGACAATCGGCAGGTACCAAATGGCCAATTGTTGCGCGCTTGAAAGGGCGGACGGAACCTCCGCCGATTGGTCCTCGGGGAGCCGACCGTCCTCCCTCTTTTTACGGGGACGTAAGTGGTAAAAGACGCGTGTGTAGTCCGTTTGAAGCTCGGTGTCGTGGCGGATTTGCGCTCGGCGTCCTGGCGTGCAGTCGACAGATGCCGTTTCTGCGATGCGCGCGATGCCTCTCTCAGATGCCGTAGGTCATTTTGTCGTAGCCGTGGTTCGGCACGCAGTAGCCGCTGTAAGTCTTGATCTCGAGGGCGCCGGAGTAGGATCGCGCCGGCGAGGAGCCGAGGTCCGTGTGCCGCCGCGGGCACCGGTGTCCACGTGGGCACTGGCAGAGCGGCGAGGCGGTCACATCCTCGAGCTGCGAACTGCGTCTCTTGCGCACGGTGAACAGGCGGCAGGGCTCCTTGTGCTGGCACCGTATTTTCTGCAAAGCCAGACGTACGGCAAATTGACCCCGCGCTAATAACATTTCTCGTTCCGAATGCGCGGCGTTGAGACACGTCGATTCGAGCGGAACTCGCTCTCTTTCTCTTTGGAAATCGCATTTTTTTTTCTTCGTTTGGTATCGTTGACTTACGCTTTGCGGAGAACAGGCGAAGGCGAAGATGAAGCCTTGCTTTCCGTCCGGCGATGTATGCTGTTGCCTACGTAGTAGGTATGGCACGCTGTTTGGGCGACATCGACAGTAGACTCGTTGCACCGTCGCATTCCCCGGGCCACTTCCGGGTGCCACCGTCCACGTAACGTCCCTGTGGGGGAAAAACGGTCGTGAAGACATATTTCATAACGCGAGTGCACATTGTTGTTTGTTTCGCGAGCGAACATGAGACCCGGAGATCAACAGTGATTTTCGATTCGTGCGATTCGACCGCGTTTTGACAGGAGGCATTTGTTCCTCCTCTAGGCAAAGACTCGTAAAGTCCCATTCAGGCGGTTGTTCAGCCTGAGAGCTTGAACGGGGACAGAGATAAAATCCAAGTACGCAACGTGAAATCGTCGAACGCGAGCGGCGATCGCGGAGAATGCGTGTCGTGATGAAACCAACTTGAAGTAATGACAGATGGGAAGTCGTTTCACGGGCTCGCAGAGCTTGTAGCGGCGCGTTTTATCGAGGATCGTGTATCCGTCGTCCCCGTGAAGAGTGCTGGAGCAGGCACGGTCGTCCGGGCAACGACATTGTCTCTCGACCCACGGTGCACCATATAAATCCACCTTGCTACACACGTCCCTCCGGTCCGCGCACTCCGGTAACTCCTCCTCGCTGTTCTGCGCAAACAAGCACCCGCGTCATTAATAAAGCGATTGACGCTCGCTCGCTCTTTCGCGGAAATTCAATTGTCCCGCCGACCCACCGCCGGAATGGCGATTTTATCGCTTTGTTTATTCCGCGTCGGCGGCGACGCGCGGCACGCAAATACATTGAATCGAGATTGCGTTGAATCGAGCAGCTGACCGATAAGTTTCTACGTTATTAATAAACATCATCCGCGTTCGTCTTCTCGGGCACGGTAACGGAATTATTAGTAGGACGATTATGATCGCAAACGGGCGATTGTACCGTTGCGTAATAATAAACGTCTGAACGTGTCGTGTCGCGCTATGGGACCACGGGTGCTTAATGAAATAAACGGGACGATTGCGCACAAGACTCGTAACTGAAGTATATCCGCTCTTTCTGCCGGCGATACAAAGTCTGCTATAACTGGACTATTTAGATGTTGCCAGTCCATTCATTGAGGCAATCGCGTACGTCCTGTCCGGCCTATCGTAATCGACGACGCCAACTAACCGTAAGGCGACCATGGATTCTCGAAAATATCTGCCGAGGCTGTCGGATCTTCGCGCTGGATTTTCGATCGTTTCTCCCGCCTGAAATTTCGCCCGTTTCTTAACAATTTTCCCCAAACCCGAGGAAACCCGGACAAAACTCGCTCGTCGCGAGCGTGAATTTATAACGTTGGATTTTGTGTCGCGCAGAGAAATGTGCGCTGCTTAGCGAACAAATGAACGAAAGGATCCGAGTTCAAATCCACCGCTGGTTCTTTTCGGAAGTTGCAACCACCGAGAGTATCTTGCCTCCAGATGGGAGGTTTCCTTCGGCAAGGTTAGCAGCCTATCGAAAATGAAGTAAACCCAAATGCTCAAAGAACCAGAACAGGACAAAACAGGCCTTAAGCCTAAAACACGAGGAAGAAGAAGGATTTTGTCCGTTTGCCGAATTAACAAATCACCCACTTCCCGTCTCCGATCCTGCGCTCGCGGAAGGACATTGCGGATTTACGAAGGGAAAAGGGGTAAAAAGGGAATGCGGCTCTCGAAGCGATCACGTGCGCGGTTTCTGTTAATGCGATACGCGTTTATCGAGGCGCACCTCGGCAGTGCGTGAGCCCAAGTAGTTGAGGCAAGCGTGGCCATTCAACGAAGAAACGCTCGAGGAAATGGCCTTCCGCCGTTTTACCGCCGACTGTGAGCATTCGACTTTTTGCTATGACCATCCGTTCATCTCGTTTGTCTTTTTGTCGCTCCCCCAGCTGTAGTTTCTACTATTACTACTACCACTATTACTATTATACTACTTACTACGATCATTCGTCACGGCACAATGGACCGAACGAATAAGCTTTTTACGAGGAAAATCCTCCATCCCGCTCCTTTCGACATCCGCTCGCGTTTACGTGCCTAAAAATCTAGCCTACGGCTTCCGACTAATCTTCTACTCGCTCACAATGTCGCTCGCGGTTTCCCCAATGTAGCTGAGAAGCTTGCAGAAATTGTTAAACACTTTGAAGAGAACTTCTCGTCCGACCATTTTGCAGAAGGCAATTTTTTTTAACGTAAAGAATTATTTAACGCCAATACATGATTAACCAATGTAGAAAATTGCTAGACGACGCTTGGCTGGCAAATTCTAATTAAAGAAATTCATTGCGAAAAATATTACCTCAGCCAGAGTTCGGACCTGTCTAAAGTCTAGATCAATCTCTACCTTTTACGCATAATAAATTTATATTACGGTTTCATATCACGTTTATCGACTTTTCGGCTGAGCACGCAGGTGGTATATAAATAACTTGGTATATAAATAATACAATTATCGCAATCCCCCTCGGGGGATGTTTTCAAGCCGCGCCCGATCCATCTCACGGCATTATGTTCCGATTTCAATCGCTTCCGATTGTTAATCGTGTTTGTCCGCATTATCCTTCCCGCGCGGCCTTCCCTACGCATCTCTTTATCCCACTTCCGTCGGCTCTCTACGAGCGAAAGAAAAGGTGAAGCGGAACGAAAGGCGAAGGAAGTTTTTGAAGCTGATATAGCGGCGGCGCGAGCAGCGGGATTCGCGCACATACACACACGCGCACACACACGGTGAACGGCGGTAAACTAAAATGGGATAATAGAAGGACCGGAAGGGCGCCGTAAACCATCCGGAAGTTCTCACGCGTCTCTCGCTTCTCGCACGGCCGCAATGAAAATGACACCTGGCACTCGGGATGGACATACTACACGAAGGCAAAGGAGGAGAAAGAGGAGGAGGAGGAGGAGGAGGTGGAGCCGCTAGGCATCGGCGACGACGAGGAGAAGAAGGGTCGCGCGAAACGAGGAACGAGATGCGGAACAAAGAGAGAGAGAGAAGAGAGGCAAGACGCACGACGACGCAGGGAATCTGGTCGGATGGATGGATGGCGTTAGTAAAAAGAAAGATCGCTCGCTCATCGTTCCATATAGCCGTACCGGATGTCTCTAAGCCTGGAAATCTCGCCTTACGATCGAGAGCGTGATGGCACTGGGCGCTGCTCCGTGTGATCGGCAGGATAATCAATCGCTGCTCGATGCGTATCTACTAATTGTCCGCAGAGATAATCGTATTATGCATATAGATCGCTGCCGAACGGGACGGCCGGGTTATTATAGAACGGAAGAGGCCCCGGTCCGACTGAATTATTCATATGGGTTTGTGACGCGGGATCGGGCCCCTCGTTCAAACTTTAGAAAAAGTGTTTTTCAAAGCCGGAAATATTCGCGAGAAGAGGCAGATTAGTGCCGGAAAATTCTTTTCAGGGAAAACCTGTTCTCCAACCGCATCGAAAATGGCCACACCGGATGTGTCCTTTTCAATTGTATTTTTCCGCCCTTTTCTTTCCTCCATTTAGACGGACACGGGTAGGCATACGATTGTGTAGTTTATTGAGAGAGACAAAGAGGGAGAGAGAGAGAGAGAGAGAGAGAGAAGGACGAGAAAAACGAGAACACAATAAGAAGGAAGAGTTTGTTTTTTTAAGAGCGAACCTCGGCGCAATTTCGTGAAGCCGCGCGATTCTCGTTCGATATGCAAGGAGCAGTTTTCTCTCCTCTCGACGACGTCGCCGCCGTCATCCCCACCGTGTCGTTCCTGCGCACGTACTCTCGGCCCACGTGCGAACGTACGTATCTACGATACGTCGTACTTGGGTGTCGCGCCTGTCCGCACGTGTATACCTACGCGCCGTACCCCACGGGGGACGTGTATGCACGCACGCACGCACAGACGGCGACGCACACGTGTGTACACCGTCGACACGTAGGTGTTTACAGCAACGACAGCAGCAACAGGTTCGAGCATCGAGTGGGCGCCGCTCTTTGCTAACGGCTACGTTTCCCTCTCCTTCTACTTCCTGCGCCTGTAAGCGGACGATTTAGCTTCAAATCCTCGGAATGCTACCCGAGAGTATATACGAATTCGCGTATGCGAATATCGTCGGAGAGACATCGACGCCTCCGTAGGCGCGCGGCCGAGACGCTCCGAGAAAATCGAGACGTGGCACCTGTTGAGAAAAATCCACGTCGCGAGAAGAAAAATGTCGACGCTCGGCAGCCACGAAGGATCCGTCGAGCGCGCGTCGGTCGCGAGTGGAACACCGCGAAATCCGCCCCACCATTCATATTCTCGACGATTCAATTGCGTGGCACAGCGAGACGGACTCGCCCGGATTAGGTCGCTAATCGTTTAGCCGCTTTCTGGAGCAATTCAAGCGCTAATTCGTTCGGGGAACTTAATGGAGCGAGTAATGTAGGTAATCTCAACGGAGGAAAGTCCGACGGGCTGTAACGCGGAGTGACTCCACGAGACACTCGTATGATACTCGGCACCGTGCGCCACGTTTGAGTCGATATGGGGAAAAGATCGGAGCAACATTCTCCGCTGGGAGCAGAAGGATAGGAAGGAGTAAAGGGATGCGATATCAACGCCTCGGTTCGCGATTTATATAAAGCATCGCCTTTCATTTACGGAGCGTGCTTAAACGCGCGACGTTCAATAAATTACTGTACGCGTGTCGGTCAGCTAGTCGTTCAACATATTTGTACCAGCTACGTAACGGTTACATAATATATACATATATTTTTTCTAATATATTTTCTAATATCAACTAATAAGAATTCTTCGATGTCACCAGCGATAATTAACAACGTCAGTGTTTTTTCGACCGTACATCTGGCATTTTTGATAATACGGATTTATTGCGGAAATTATTATCTCAGTCAGGGTTTGAACCTGGACCTCCCTACACTCTAGGCGAGCGTCTCACCAATTCGACCACCGAGGCATGTATATATTGAAATTACGAATTATGCGTATGCTGGAAACATAAAGGAAGATCACGGATTAAGAACGAGCAACAATAGATGTTAACAAAACTAAGCGTATAGGTGATTCATGTAATAAGATAAAAGATGTATTGCGTGTCGACTTACTAATAAGTCTTCACCCGAGTCGAAGTTTTGGTACTATTTTGACACTTTTAAGGATAATTTACACCTACATAGACGAGCAATAACCTACTTTGATGACATTATATTTTTACTCCTCCCTTGAATCTTTAATTCTGAAAATTTACTTTAGCTTCTACTTAAAAGGACCTACTTTAATGCTAAATTGGCAAAAGTAGAAATTTCCGACACTATCGGTTTTAAAGTAGGAGTACATTTTGTACTTGCAATTAGACCTCTTTCTCGAGTCGAAATTTTGACACCATTGTGACACTTTTAAGGACAATTTACACCTACTTAGACCAGCAATAGACTACTTTGATGACATTATATTTTTTTACTCCTCCCTTGAAGATTTAATTCTAAAAATTTACCTTAGCCCCTACTTAAAAGGACCTATTTTTAATGCTAAATTGGCAAAAATAGAAATTTCCGACACCATCGGTTTTAAAGTAGGAGTAAGTTTTGTACTTGCAGTTCGACCTCTTTTACTGTCTTAGGTCCTATATGATATATAATAGAATTAAAGGCTCAACATAGGGGCAAAATTTCGACTCGGGCATCGGCACAGCAGTTACAAAATAAAAATAACTAACGTGCGTATTGTTGCTTGTGTTTAGATTGTGATCTTCTATTTGTTTTTAAATATGACGAGCGTTTAACTAATTTGCCTTAAGGTGCAATTTCATGGACGCTAGAAACCAGCGGCAAATGAGTTCTAGTGACTTCTCGACGTAGGGGGGGAAAAAGTTGAGACCGTCTCAACTTTTTCAGTGTGCCGTGGTGTGACTGTGTGTCGCAAGGACTGCGTTCAGAAACACTACCCGAGTACCCCAGCGTATTATTCTATCCTTGTTGCTCACCGTATGTTAAACAAGGATAAAATGATACTCTGGGGTACTCGGGTGGTGATTTTGAACGCAGCCAGCGGTGGTTTCACAACGCTCATATTTTGCAACTACTTCTCCTTCCCTAGGCGAGCGGTAAATTTAGTCACGTGACTATATTTGACGCTAAGTCATAGCGTCAATGAAATGGGACCTTTATACGTTGGTCGTATAAATAAGTGATTTATTCCTGAAATCAAAACCGACAAACTTTTGTCGGCTTTGAGTTTGTGGAGGGAATTGATGCTTTTCAAAACGGAAAGACGTGAATAATAATAGGGAAAGCATTTTGGATTTGTAAAAAAATTTGAAAATCTCAAATTTCTACCTCGGTGCAAAAATATCTGCAAAAGCCGCGTTACTCGTGGAACGACCCGATGTAACGGTAAAACACGTAGGACGCATAATTTAGGGATTGGCCCCCGGGTTATCCCCCGGCTTACCCCGATTTGGTACAGCACCCTGGGCTCCTCGTACTCGTGGTTCCGATTACGATTGATCAGATCGATCTCGATCGCCGTGTCGTCGAATTCCTGCAGCTCGGCGTGGTACTCGCTCTCGTCCATGAACACGTACTCCTTGACGTACTCGCCGTGCTCGACTTTCAATGGCAGATCGAAAACATCGCATTTGCTACGGCGGACCCCGGCGAACGCCAGCAGGGTGTACAGCAGGTGCCTTATTGTTTTGCCGGTCATCGTGTCGCGATGGTGAGAGAAGCACAGTGAAGCTCTTTCCCGATAAAGAATCTCGATTGGGGGAATCCGGCGGTCGCCTGTTTGTTGTGCGTGTGTGGGTGGGTGGATGTGTGTGCGTGTGTGCGTGCGTGTGTGTGTTTCTCTTTCTCGCTCTTTTTCTTTTTCTCCGGAGGGAACGTTTGCTGCTGCGTTAGGTGTTTTATTCCACGGTGGGGGGATGCGATAAAAAGAATGGAAGGGGGGTTTCGATACGTTCACCTTCTTATTTGCGCGACAAGGCGTTCGGAACGGGTTGGAGGAGGAATACTCGGGGAAATACTCATAGCAGAAGTACAACGGAGCACGAGAAAGCTTGAACACGAAGAAGCTCGCCGGTCGTCCGCCACTGCTACTTGAAGTCCATCTTCGTGAATCCCATAAGCGCGAATCTTCTCATTGATCGATCATCGAGATGTAAAGCGGAAAAGGGGAGTCGCCCCGATCGCCTCGCGAGGATCCCGATCGCTGGTCCCGCGTACTCTTTCGCGGATTCTACGGACCGAGCTCCGGTGGTATCCCGCACGATTCGAGCCGTCTCCCGAAGTTCAGATCCTTGCGATCCTTCTCCCTTCGGCTGCGGCAGCAGAAACGTCACGTGTCTCTGTTTACCGCGGTCCCGATCTCCCCCCGTCTCCCTCTTCTCGCGATTTTAGAGACGCGAAAGAGCGCGGTTCCCTGATCCTGGAACGGCCGATCTTTGGGAGGGGAGAGGCTACGGGGTTCGATAGAGCGTATCGCACTCGCGCACTCTCACCGAGTTGCCAATCGTCTCTCGAAATCTCTGTCGTCCGTCCGTCCACTCGTTCGTTCGTTCGTTCGTTCGTTCGTGCGTTCGTGCGGTACTCCTTTTTTGCGGTTCCTGCGAGAGCCTCCTCTCGAGAAACGGGGCGCGATCGCTAAGACTGAGAAGAAGCAGAATGTCCCGGCGAGATCGGCCTATGCGAAGGTATGCCGTCCGCTCGACTGGACTCTTAAAAGCCAGAAGTAAAGCATGAATGGATGCCCCCACCCCTTTTCCTTCGCCCTTCCCGTCCCTGCCCGCCCGTCACTTCCCCCCTTGCATCGGCCATCCCTCCCCACCTCTTTCTCTTCTCATTCTTGACTGCTCCCGTCCCTCCCCCTCCCCCCCACTCTGTCCCTTGCTCTTACGTCATCCCCACTACTACTCTCTATCCGGGCCCCCCCCTCCTCTCTTTCTCTCTCTCACTCTCTTTCTGTCTCTCCTCGCCCAACGTTTTCATCGTCGTCGTTTTTTTCTCGAGACTCGTCGCCGTTTGCCGTTTGTCCTTGTATCGCATCCTCTCTTCCACGGGCGCGCTCCGTACGAAGCGCGCGCGCGTTGCTCTCCGCCTCTCCCCGAGAACGTATTAACGACGAGTGTTTTACTCTTTCTCCGGAGGTCGGCCCGTTTGCTTTCGCGCGCGCCTGCGCGCGAGCGCGAGGTCTGTTTTGCCATTATCCACTATGTTTTCTGCACATTCTCTGTGTTCCACCGATCCTTTTCTCTATCTCTCTCTCTCTCTCTTCCCTCGCTTTTACCGGCGAGCCAGTTTTTCCACCGACGATTTCCCTTCCTGCGATCTTCCGATCGTACCTGAATGGCGCTCGCCCCGTTTCTCCCGCAATTCCGAATCTCGTACCTCTTCTTTTTCCTCTTCTTCGGCCTTCTCTTCCTCTTTTTTTTTCTCTCGCCTCTCTCCTCGCCACTGGATATCCCCCTCTACTAGACAGGACCGCGCTTTATCCGTTTTCAAATTGGAATATTTCCGATTACTTTCTTCATTTTTCCTCGAAGGGAGCTGTTCGTTCTAGCGGATTGCTTGAAATGCGTCGTTTACCCCCACAAGTATCTCATAAATGTCACGTATGTTTCGACGCGATAAGTCGTCAATTATCTAGAACAATGTCCAAGTTACTGCGTCGAAAATTAGTCACCCGAGCCTCGCGTCCAAGTATTCGCGATCGTCTCTGTATCATAAGATAAAAACATCTTGTACAATGCTGTAGTGCAAGTCGGAGATGTTTATCATTATTAGGAATGCAAGGGTACCGTAAGAGGAATGCCGCGAAGAAATGCTAGAGCGGTGCAGAGCCGCCGCGATGCTACCGTTTGCGCCGAGGCATCAGTAATTTCATGATTGTTCTTTATTGTTCAGGGAGACTGTACGCTGTGTTCGGCAAGAGACAAGGCCACATCGTATCTACGGAAAGTGCTTACGGCTTCGGTGGACAATTCAGGGTACTGGCCACCCTACCGGTTCTAGAGAGCTTCCATCTCGCGAGAGAGCTGCGGACGCAAACGTCCGGATTGGCTAGTCCGCAACTAGTTTTTAGTCATTGGGAGGTAAGCGCGTTTTCTCGTGAATTAAAGTGTTCATAAACTTCAAGACGTTCTTGGAAATTGCAAAATGTCAACGGCTGAAACTCAAGTGACATCTTGAACGTTCTTTTTTCCTATTCTCTCCTTAATAATTACGGATATGTTTCAAGATATGATTTTAAGTTTTAGAATTTGCAACTCGCGGCGGAGGAGGAAGAGATTTCTTTCCCCCTTTTTTTTCCGTTAATTACTTTAATTGTTTAAGCAAACTTTTGATACCACCTGAACGTTACAGGTAGTCGAACAGGATCCTTACTGGGTGCCATCCACGGAGGAGGAATACCTCCATTTCGGTGAAAAGGCGGACTGCGATAATCGAGCAAAGTGCTATATGGATGCGGTTCGTCGAAGGAAAGGCCTCCCCGTGCACTCCCAAGTAGTCACGCATGGCGCAAAACAACGCACTCTTTCGAAAAAGAAGTGATGCGGAAATTCTTGGGAAAGCGCGCGTTGCATCCTTGTAGTAGAAGCTCAATTATCTCACGTCCATTAAATCTGTGAAATTGTAATACGAATGTAATGCGAATGTATAATATGAACATGGATGTTGGTTCCCTCTCGCATTGTGTATTACGAGATTGAATATTGACTGATCAATGTTTAATCTTGACGAGTAAGATTAAATATTAAAACTGAATGTCTTCTTTATCTGACGTGACTTTAAAGCGGCTTTTCGTATCCGTTAGAAATATTGTCTCCAGATATGTTGTTGCACAATAACAGATTTATGACATTTATTGCAAAAGTGTTCCATACAAACGAAAACTTATGGATTTAATTGCATTTTATTGACAATTGCGTAAACTATGTAGAAAAGAAGACATATAACACATAAGAATATATTATTTACATGAAGTAAATGTACATATGTATACATTTTTGTTAAAACGATATAATGAATGTATCAGAAATTTGCAATGCACTTTACAGAAGTTCGTGATTAATTTATCAACTGGATCCACGCGGTAAACCATCACGCCTAATCATCCGTAAATACAATCTTCTTGCCCTGAAATCCTCTTCTGATGATTTCCTGCTCCTTTTTCTTGGCCATCCAAGAAGGATGTAAACTGGTATCCTCGTCTCTTTTATTGTTAATCGCGGTCTCACTTGCGTTACTCTTGTTTGCGCTCTTATTGTTGAATGCCGTTCTCTTGGATTTCACGAAGGATTGTTTATCCGGGTATCTTTTACTGAAGTTTCTTTCGTTTTTGCGGTTTGCATTTTGTTCCTTAATTTGATCGTTCGATTGGAGAGCCTTGGCTCGCGTGTTGTATCTTTGAGATCTCTTGTACGACGTCGAGGCGTCATTTCCTTGGTAGTTTTGACCATCTCCCGCAATAAAGAAGTCGTCGACTGACTTTGCCTGTTCAGCCGCAGTGCTCGCGGATTCTTGATTCTCGACAGACATCTGTGCATCTCGATGAGATTCTTGTTCCTCCAACAGCTCCGCAAACCTTTTCACCGTCGCCTCTTTTGTAACGCCAGACGGTTTAATTACACTAGATTGCTTATCCACGACTGCAGCTTCTGACGCACTGCCTCTTGGCAATTTTCGTTTTTCCGTACAAACATCGTCCGACGTCCTTTTGCGCTTGCACGAGCTACCCCTCGTTTCGGACGACTCGTTGCACGCCTCAGCTTTGTTACGTTGAGGTTGTTCAACGTTTTCACCCGAGTCGATCTTCTGTTTCTTTGAGCCTTTATTCCGAGTATTGTTCTCTTTAGATTTTCTAGTTTTTGCAGCATCCTTGCCCGTCACCTTCGTAGTCTTCTTCTTCTTTTTCTCTGCCAGATGTTCCTTACAGTCCGGGAACCTCTCCTTGAACTGGGCCAGTCTTTTATCCAGAGTTTTATAATTCGCCACCCTCGCCATTATGCGAGTGCCACTACTCGACGACTGATCCATCAATATTTCAGTCAGATCTCTCTCGTTCAAGATCCCAAATCTTGAAATCTCGTCGTCCTTAATCGTCTTCAGCGCGTAAACCTCGGCGACAAGCTTGTCGGCTTTCCTCGCGCACTTGGCTCGCTGCGCCTCGTTCCCATGTCTATCCCGCAGCAGTTTGGCCTCCTTGATAAGCTTGTTCAGTACACAAACTCTCGCCTGGCGAACTGCGTGTCGCAGAAGGATAAACTGAAAGTATTGCAGGATAGAATGAATATCATCTACACGGTAAAAATTAATGTAAACAAATCACACGTGCTCCGTTCCAATACTTGAACATACGTCTCACCTCGTTATTGATTTCCGATTTTGCCATTTTAGATCAGTAAAAAGTCTCCGCAGTAAATCGCTTGACGCGTGTGCGTACGACCAGACGCACAAATACGTATTCTCTTCTTCCGTTTCTTCCTGTTCTGTCACCCGTTCGCTTTAACAACCTCATAGGACTCGTTCTCGAAATTGTAAACAAGCCCGAGAGAATGGCGAATATAGTTGCGCGTTCAACGGAGGAATTTTCTACTATCATTCCGTCCAATTAGAATCTTTCTAGAGAAGAACCGCCCAGGAAAGATGTCGCCTCGATCACGTCGCATCTAGATATTTTATGTATCATGACTGTTGACTCCAGCGGGAAATGGTACGAAATTATACAAGTCCAAGGACATGTTCTCTGTTGATAAAATTTTTGTCCTGACTTTCCAAAAATACGTCTATAACGTTGTGATCCCCTTCATTACAACACAGTTATATGAAATTTTACATTTTGATTTAAGGTCACTAGTTCGTAGTTCGTGCTCGCTCCAAGAGATGTCTTCGCAGTCTCTCTTTGGCCCATGGACGCTAGGAGTACTTGGACGGAACATAGGCCGAGCTATAATCCGATAATTATTTCCCGAAAAATAAAGAAAGGAGAAGAACATAGCCGGCAAGAAGGTAACGCTACAATTTCACAAATTTTCTAAGAGATTTCCGGAAATCATGTTTTAAAAAAGTCTAAAATTGTAAGTTTCGAGAAAACCTAAACCGTCACAATATGTGGAGATTTTCGTCAGTTATTTAGATTAATCAGTCGCGAAAATTGGTGGAATTTCGGGCGTCGAACGCCGGCGTTGATTCCAAGAAATCACGTAGCGTCGCGAACATCTCGATCAAAAACAATCTATTGTGTCGAATTCGTCGTGGATCAGTCGAGCGAGGCGGATGTTCCGCGTGTCTTCTCGTCGCTGCTCGTAACGCGATCATTTCTTACAAGAAACTCGATCATCTGCCACGCAACGCGATCGTCTTCTACGAGAGTAAGAGATAAATTAACATTTATCAATCGCGTTGAAGTTATTGTCGCGATCCGTAATCTTACCGTTCTGCGGTGATTTGTCGAGACGAATAACACGCGTAATTTGAAGTCGCCTATTTGAACGAATCGCAACCGTGCGCGGCGGTTTATTGTGTCGCGTTAATAACCGTACATAATCAAAAAAAAAATCCTTCAAAAAGATAAGTTTCTGTGTCCCTAGAAAATTTTCAAGTCTAGATAAAATTTCGTAAGAGTCATCTTTTTACACGCGTGTTGTTTGGGTTGCTTTGTCGCGAGCTTCGAGTAACATTTCGTCGACGACGCTCGCACAGTCGACAGTGCGAGCAGTCACGGTCCCCGTTATGCATTGTGAAAGGTAGAGGCTGCAGGCTTTATTAGCAACGCACTGCCCAACCGGATGATTACACAACAATTACTAATCCGCCTATATATAAAATTATTTACACGCGATGTTTGACGTAGCCGTATTCCGCATAATTTAATACGGAAAGGAATTAAATTGAATTCACGGGATTCTAAAGTCCATCATTTTTGAGAACGTGGACTTTCCCCTATTTTTACTCAAAAAAGAGTTCGGTATTCATTGCGCTTGGCTCGCATTTCCGCAAGTAATAACGCGAGCACGTAAAAGCGATACTGGACACGGTGAAATCTCTTTACGAAATTCCTAGCTCGGTCGATCGATCTTGCGCGATCGCGTTAGAAATTTGATTACGAAGCGATCTCTGCGGCCGTAAAAATGGCTTCCGGGTTTCGTTACCGAAATTCACCGGCGGCTGACGCGAAGCGAAACGTAGGAAGATAACACGCCGTTTCGCTACGAGTGACAAGGGTTTTTGTGTAATAATAACAGAATCCAACGATTATGATAAATTAACCTTCTACAATCCAATTTTTTTTTCGTGGAAAAATTATATAACTTAAAACTTATACCAACATTAGCCTTCAGTTAAAACTAACGATTAATTTTCATTGTTATGCTTTTTATTATTTAAAATAATGGCATATAACTTGGAATAAAATGCTACGTTGAGTCGCGGCAAGAAAATAAAATAAGACTTAAATGAATATATGAGCCAAAAATGGTGAGTCCCAAGTACAGGTTTCAGGGAATGCGATTTATTTCACCTCTTTATCGCGATAAATTGCGCAGTAATAACTGCACATATGCCTCTTTCGAGAAAAAAAAGGAGAGATTTTAATCGCGATTGCATTTTAAAGTCGCTTCAGCGAAATGCTAAATATCCGAGTGTTACACGATAAAAGCGTAATTATTTTACTTTCGCGATTTCCTACATTGATATCGCAAAAACGTCCCCGTCTGTTCGCCGCGCGAACGAGCAATTCGCGCGAGCCGCCACTGGCCGGGATGCAAAACGAAAACGGTAACGAGATCCGAGTCCGGACCAGAGTTACGTAAAGGAGCGGCGGAAAGAAGACGAAGAAGAAGCGGCCCGAGGATTTCTTTTTACCTCGTATCCGACATCGCGAACCGCGCCGTACTTTCACTTTCGTAATTAACGTGGACGGCTCCGCGCGGCGCGGCGATGGTTCGCGTACGCGCTCCTAAGTCAAGTATCCTCCGACGGAGGGATAGAGAAAAAAAAAGAGGGAAACAAATAGCGGCGATTTAAGGAGAGGCCTGACGCCGTCGATCCCCGCCGATTTCCGTCAATGTCGCGATAATCGCGCGGCTCCGGCTCGCCGCGTTATATCGCGTTACGTTTCGAGCGCGCAACTCTTGTAACGGCGGACCCTGGGTCGCTATCCTTCCCCTCCGTCTCTCCACTGCTCGGCTTGGATAACATATAATAACGGCTATGATACAAGGCGGCGTGCATAGTCGATTTCACTTTCCGCCGGACTCGTGGCCGAGCAGCCGCCGCTGCATCTCTTTCTCTCTTCCCGTCGCCTCTTTTCCTTGGGAAAATATATACCTTAGAAAATCTTACAATTTTACTTTAGAAAAATAAGAAATATAAAAAGTAAATTTGGAGATTTCAAACTTTTATGTAAGGTAAACTTAAAACTTACTTTAAGAATTTAAAAGAAAACTTCCAGAATTGTGGGAAGTGTGTGACATAATTTGTAATACCGCGTGCGATTTTCTTCTTACGAGAAAGTGTTATGCCGCGCGGCCCTTTAGCGGAAACTTCGACAAGCTTGGCTGTCGAAAAATTACTTTAAGTAAACTTTTAACTTTTTAAAGTAAACTCTTAGATTTGTGAAAAATTACTTTTAAAATCTTTAACTTCATTTATTTCAAGCAAATTTTCCCAAGGATTCATTCTCCGGTGCTTTGTCCTTCTTTCTCTCTTCCCCGTTTTTCGATTGAACGGCGCGAGTTTGGCTTGTCCTCGAAATCGAGGACTCTGTCAGAGCCTCGCTCCAGACAAATTCCGGATTTTAAAAAGATCATAGGAGCTAACAACTATTGAGGTAAAATCTCGAAGCTTATTGTTAGCAATTAAAATTTAACTAACAACGATTTTTGTTTCGAAACATTTTCTCGATTGAACAGAATTAATCGTTAATTTAATCAATGCCAATAAGTCCGCAGAATGATAGGTACGCAAAACGTAGCAACAGTCACGGAACAAAGTAATGTAAATATTAAGTACGGAATTTTCCATTGCGTAGGCAGCCCAACGGATTCTCAACGTTTTTTTGTTGTTTTTCACTCGGCGCGGTATCGTACGACGATTAAGCGGGCCAACGAATTCTCAACGTTTGTTTGTTGTTTTTCCACTCGGCGCGGTGACGTACGATGTTTTTGCATTCCTGAAGGTTGCCGCGCCATCATTCGCTCGCCGAACGTCGAGCCGGCAAGCAGTGGCGTGAGTCGCTCCGTGCGTGTTATTACTTTTGCGTTATCGGTCTCCAAAATTCGATCGCGATAAATAGAGGGATAAAACACTATTGATTTGCACATCTTTATCAGTAACAAGTGACGTTCCTCGATTAATTATTACGTTTCTACAACTTACAATGAGAAACGAATTGTATATTGAGGCGTATATTGAGACGGCTCTTTATCAACTCATCTAAAATATGAAGGTAAACCGTGGTACTTTGTCGCGGTTACATCTCGTTTACGCACCGCGCTTTTAATTCTCTATCGATTTTGTGTAATCTGTTCCATTTTCGGGAAAAGAGAGAAATTTGTACAACTTCGGCGTTCGCGCTGTAATTGCTCTGTCGTTCTTCGCTCTGTCGTTCGAGGATTAGATTGAATGACAAAGATTGTAAAATATCGTTTCGTTGCAGACTGATAACTACTTCTTTACCGCAGATTATACTTTCGATGCTCGCGTTACGTTTTATGTCGCCAATTCAACAGTGATTTATCCCAATATTCTTCTGAATAAAAAATACAAGTGGTTAGTTTGAGTAATTTGTATGTCACGCGATATTTGTTAATAATATTTCGTGCGTTTCGCGGTATTTCACATCGCGTACGGGAGTGCCCGAAATTTCGCGCGATCGATGATTTTTGCGAGTGAGTGTTGTGTCAGTGCGCAACAAGGGAATCTGAGAGGAGGAGCAGGCCCAGGAGGCATCGGGCAACGGCGGAGAAATGGTGAGGTAAGTGTCTTATCTTACATTTTGATGTTATTTGCTACTTGTGCAAAATAAAGCATCTGTTCTGTGTTTTTATTTTATTTATTCAAACGGTTTGAACGAGGATTCGAATAAGTGTTAGAGACAAAACCGTACATAAAAAATTTTGTGATTTTATATTTAAAAGAAAGACTTTTTCAGTATTCTATATAATTATTTTAATAAATACCTATTTTAACGAATATAAAATATAAAGTATATTTAATACAATAATTTTTATTTTACGTGATTAGTCTATAATAATCATATGCATATTTGTATTTTTACAGTTTTTACACATATACCTAGTTAACGATGTACAACTCTGCTGTTGCGAATCGTCTCAGTGAGTGATAAATTACTATTTATTTTAAATTGATGTTGCGCATACAATTACTTCTTTGCATGTATACAAATTGTTAAAAATATACAATGCTCAACTACAAACTGCGCGCGCGAAGCGCGCGTTTTGTCATTTCTAGTAAACTATAAAAGTGAGATGAGAAAACAATATACATATTACAAACATAATTGTATCAATATTTTAAAATAATATTGCTACAACTTTACTAAAGTGATATTGTAAAATAATGTCTCTGCAATATCTATGTACCATTACACTGCAACATGCAATGTTGCAATGTTGCAGCAATGTTGTTGCAAGCTTTTGTGTTGTATGGGCGGCATCGCAGATATGAATTTTATCGCGTAACGATATTTCTGTCAAAGAGAGACGGGGAGAGAAAGAGAGAGAATCCTAATCGCCGCGCTACGCGAATTTACGTGACACTCGAGGAATCTTCTTTGTCTTCGTCCCGCGTAAAGAAACGATTGCGGAATATATTCGATATCGCGAGAGGAACGTTTTATTCGAGTAGGCGCGCGGTCGTAAATGTCTTAACGTACGAATTTGCACGCGTAGGTTTCGCACATTCGGCCGACCGTTCGTTACTCGAGAAACCACAATGCTTTTCAACGCGGCTGAGAGTAGTTTGACGTATCAATGTTTCATAAATAACAATAAAACAACGATAATAATATTTCGCGGATAACTAACAGTCACGACGTGCAAACGTTCGGGCGGAAAATCGGGGATTCGATTCTTAAATCGTTCGCAAAAGACACGTATATGCGAAAAATTTGCTCTTGTAGAGTAATTGGCCAGTCGCATGACTTTTGGCCAATCAACTCGTAACTTTCTTGTAAGAGCAGAATTTTCGCATACGTTTCTCCCGCGAATAATTCGATAATCGAGCCCCTGCGCCCTAAATATGCCCGCGATATACGTGTGATTTCGTATGCCAACCACGTATCTACTTACGATTGCGTATCGAGAAGCTATTTCAACCGGCAGATTCGAACGCAACTTCGTCCATTAATTCAATATTTAGGAAAACGCAACACGCAATTCTAGACCAAATTATTTTATTATCTGCTTAATCACTGTAGAGAAGTTCCGATTTAATACGAGCCATTTCGAACAGGCCGATCCGGTTTCGTAACGCGAACGATAGAACTTTTTCCGGTAATATGCTGGCTGTTTCATAACGAGCCGCCAAACTTGTATCTCAAAACACATTTTGAGAATAGCTTGGTGTATTTGTTCCAGCTTTGTTCTCTCGGAAAGACGTGTAAACTTGCAAATTTTGCGCGTTCGCGTCTCGTGATACTTGATCCTTTATTCGGAACAGAATTAGCGAAAACTTTTCCTTAAGTGTCAAAAATATTCTCGTGTTTAATGTACAAGATAAATAGAATACGATTTGATAAGAACCATTACGCAGGTTAGACCGAAAGATATATATTTTCTAAGATATACATTGAAATGCACATTTATATTTACTAAACTGTTCTTCATTTTTTTTCCAATACGGTTGCATAGGCGCACACGGGACAATTCGAGCATGGCGTCTCGAATTGTTGCGTGTATGCACAACGTACAACGACGGTGTATACAAGTGTGCACGTGTATACGCGAGATATATAGGTTCACGAAGTTAAAGCAGAAATTAGGAGCGAACCGTGTCCCCTTTCTCTTGCCAAGCGAAGCGTGGTATAAAATACTTTCCCTCTCGCGCGCGAGACAGGACAGGAGCGGAGGCCCGAGAGTGCTCGAGAGAGGCGATGCCGACAGAGCGAGAGCGAGCGAGCGAGCGAGCGAGAAAGAAAGCGAGAGAGAGAGAGAGAGAGAGGGGGGAGGAGGGAGGAAGAGAAGGACAAAGAGGCAGGGAACTGTGCCTCTCGCGAGAACGGAAAACCGGAAAACGATCACCAGGCAAAGACCCACGCCGTTTCCCTACCACTCCTTCGCGTCTCTTTTTTTTCTCTCCCCCTATCTTTTATCCGTCTCTCTCCCCGGTTGTCTCTCCCCCTTCCCCCCTTTGCTCGACACCACCCCCGCCATTGTGTGCGCCCGGCTCGTATCGCCGAGCTCGTATCACGCGCGGTACACGTCGGTGTATGCACTCAGGTGCCTCCTTTCTCCCTTCACCCCTCCGCCCCCGCTGCCGTGCGTTTTAAATCCACGTTCGAGATTCTAAAACCACCGGCGGTTGCCGGTCACGCGAACTGCAAACACGCTTCCGGCTGAGAAAAGCCCGGCAATTCTGCGCGTTCCCGCAATACGCGCGCGTTCTTTATTCGCGCGCCCGCGATGGCGCCCGAAGTTCGGATTTACGCGCGTACACCGGTGCGTGCCCCAGATAGCGTATCCCATAAACATCCGAATATCCTTGGTTCTCGAGAGGAAAGCGCACAGGCGCGGGAATAAATTCTATTATTTTATCGCCGCCTACACGCCGGGAGAAACGCGAGGATTAATTAATGTCGAACGACGATTTTTTTTTGGCGTTTTAATTCGACTCCTGATGTCATCCTGACGCTAAATTTATAAACTTATACGTGGCTTTCGACTTGTCGTACTTTCCATTATACTAATTTGCATCTTTCGCCCGATATCCTGTTATCTTCTACTATTTCTTACATATTGTAGTCTACTTCTGACTCTTTCTTGTCTATGATATATTTCACTTGGATCTCCGTTTATCAGCTTTTATTTTTATTTACTTTTCTCCAACTTTCGTTCGTGGTTTCTAACTCCTCTCGACGAATCATTTCGCACTGGGTCCTCAGCGAGCACCGTCGTGTACGCCAGGTAAAATTGGGAAACTAGAGCGCATTTTCGCAAGTGACACACAGCCGTGCTTTCCCAATAAAGCTCGGCCCGGCTAGGCCGCGCCGCATTTCTACGACACGGAATCGCGAATTCGAAAGGAAATCTCTCAATTCGAGGTTATTAGCCATTTACTTGTTGCGCAACGCCCGTAAGCGGCCATCCAACCGTGGATTCAATTCGTGGATAAGCGACTCGCTCCGTGGAAAGCCGCCGATAATTAAAGTTTCCGCGATGCTGATTCAACGCTCGCGCTCGTCCGACGGTTACGCGATCCCCTCGGGTGTCCTCCCCGCCTTTCCCCTCCCGCTCGCGCGGATTTAACGCGGTCTATAATCCAACACCTTGGAGCGAGAGCGGTAACCGTGTTACTCGACGGCGCGAAAGTAAAAGGACGAGTGTCCTATATCCGCGCGGCCGGCGTTTCCTCTCTTCCGTCCGCCGGCCCGGCAAATGACATTGATTGTTTCAAGGTGTACGCTTTTAAGGGGATGCTGTAGTGATTCTGCACTTTTTGCACCTTTCGCTCCTAATACTGTCAATTCATGGAAACGTTTGTGTAATGTGCAAATTATGTGACTTTTGTGCATACAAACCGACAGTGTTGCACTAGATCAGAGACTAGCGCGCGCTATCGTTGAAATTAAGTTTTAACAACCTGTGCAAAAGGCGCAGAATCGCTCCAGCATCCCCTCAAAGCCCGTATCAGACTACGGATTGAGATTAGATTGAAAATTGACCAATTAGAGTAAAAGTCACTAAACTCGCGATTAGTAAACTTCACTCTGATTGGTCGAATTTCAATCTAATCGCAATCTCAATTCGTAGTCCGATACGGGCTTAACGGGCTCGATTTCGCGTGCATCTCGGCGCGAGACGGACGTTCGTAATCTCTCTCTCTTTCGCTAACCACCTGGTATTATCGTCGCGATTGGACGCTGATCCGAAATGCAAGAAATGTACGCGGATAACTCCGGAGTCACGTTCCGCTACGCGAGAATAAGCAACTGTAATTGTAATTTGCATGAAATTACGGGAGAAAATTCTATTTATAGTTTCACATACAGTGTAATTCAATGTATATTTCATACGTGTGTTTGTGCATCCTGATTCTTTAACCTCGGTTTCCACCAACGTCGTTTAACTTTGAACTTACATAATTAATTTAATTCGCCCTGTGCCTCTTTCTAAGGAAACAATTGGAAAGAGACACAGGATAAACTAAACCAAGATCAAAGTTAAACGACGTCAGTGAAAACGGGTATAAGTATGGTCACGCCGTGAAATTATAAATACAATTTCTATTCTGTGAAATCTGCCGCGGGCCGTATCGTCAGACGTGAACTTAGCGCAACCCTAGTAGCACAGTGCATTGGCCGATACTGTCCAACGTAAAGTCAATATTGGCCATGGAATAAATGTAAATATCGCACGATAATAATTATATAATATTAGCTTTATATTGGAAGTGCATTTGGCCAATCAGAGTAAAGTTCACTAAACTTGAGATTAGCAAACTTTACTCTGATTGGCCGAATTTCAATCTAATCTCAATCTCGATTCGCAGTCTGATACGAGCTTAATCGAAGTTTGATCAATGCAATAAAGTAATGCAGTACAGTCCATATTGGCCATGGAATAAATGTAAATGTTGCACGATAATAATTATACAATATTAGCTTTATATTGGAAGTGCATTTGGCTAATCAGAGTAAAGTTCACTAAACTTGAGATCAGTGAACTTTACTCTGATTGGTCAAATTTCAATCTAATCTCAATCCGCAGTCTGATACGGGCTTAATAATCAAAGCTTGGTCAATGCACTGTGCCACTGGAGTAAACCTCACGCCTCTCGCGCCGGCGCGAGAAGAAGATCCGAGAAGATGGGAGGATCCCGAGTTTTTCCCCGTCGGGTTGAAAACTGTCGAAACTCGGTTAAATCGATCGAACGCTCCGCGCGATCCTCTCGCTCGCTCGCGCAGCCAACGAGCGCGTTCAGGAGCTCCGCGCCGAGAGCCGCGTTCCTTCCCCGCGGTCCCTCACGCCGGTCGGTCGGTCGGTCGGGCCCCGACTTCCCCACCTCCTGGCGTCGGCTCTCGCCACCCGCCGACACCGACGGCCGCCGTCGGTGTGTGTCGCAGTTACACCGAGTCCGTTCGCGCACTCGCACTTAAATTCCGAATCCGCGCCGGCGCGCGTGCCTAAACACCACCCGTTCGGACCTCCTCGTCCGCGCCCTCCCCTCCCCCTCCCGCCGGTCCCCCTTTCGCTCGAGGGATTTTCGGTGTCGCCACCCACCGTCGTCGTGCGTTCTTCGACGAGAAGTCAGTCCGTCGGCGGGGTGTCATCGGGAGAGGAGGATATGCCCATCGTCCGCGTCGCGCCGTTCGAAGAGTAATTACGCGGGATTCGCGAACCCTCAAGATCCTGTCGAGTGATCGAGCGATATCCGAGATACGTAATATATATATATACACACACGTAAATATATATTACGGATTTAGGGATTGCGGTAATCGGCGCGGAGTTACGGTGAGTTCAAACATCGAACGTGTTTCGCGTTTACTTTCCCGTCGTCGAGCATCGGACGCGCGCGCGCGCGCCAGGGGTGCGCACGTCGGACGACTCGCGGACGGGGCGCGCGTCGTTACGCCGGGAATTGGGATTTGGACTCGTCGCAAATTAACGCCGGATTAGAGCTCAAGGAGAGGACAAGAGGAAGTAACAACAACGGGGAGAACGACGCGCTTCCGCGTCCCGCGTAACGAGATCGAAGTATCGGGACGGAGAAAGTTCGCGCTGCGCAGGCGCGCGCGCGCGCGGCTGTGCGTCCCGAAATTCGAGAGTCGCGCGCGTCGTTTCGCGTCGAGCGGGAGAGTGAAGTATGTGCCTGGCCGTGTATCAGCGAGTAATTCCACGTGCGCGGAAAAGCAAGCGTGTTCTACATTTCCGCGTGCGACGTAACGGACGAGTCGTCCTCGAGGCCGAGTCGCGGGGCGAGGCCTGAGGGCTCGCTTTATCCTGGTAGCACAGTGCACTGACCAAACGCATTGGTTAAAGATTGTCGCGAGTGTCTACGTTTCCGTAGGAAGACCGAGGGTCGGGGCACAAAGCAATGTAATAGCTTACGGCAAAGACGCAAGCGTAAACGTGGATAGCGCACAAACTTTGGCGTAAAAATAACGTCGTGTGCGATTGGAGGTAAGTGCGGCATACGCCAAAGCTTGTGCGCTACCTGCGTTTACACTTGCGTCTTTGTCGTAGACTGTTACGTTGCTTTGTGCACCGGCCCTTAAGTCGGAAGTCAACGCGCAAGCAATTGTCGTAGACACAATGGCTGCGTTCGGCAGGAAAAGCTGCTTTGCAACTGTTGTAAAATTCGTGAATCTGATTGGTGTCCTCTCAATCTTGTGTGAATTTTAGAGCATACGCCAATCAGATTCATGAATTTTACAACAGTTGCAAAGCAGCTTTTTCTGCCGAACGTAGCCATTCATCGCGTCGCAAGGCGACGTACGAGTTCTACGACGGAGTCGTAAACGGTTACGACGGTCTTTCCGCTCAGGCCCTAAGCCGGGATTAAAGTTAACGTACGTTGGCAGAAGTGGAGCAGTCAATTTGGCAACTCCGACGGTCTTACCGGAAAATCGCGGGAAAATGAAACGCGAATAAGTCAAATCGTCGTTTTAATTAGAAAATTACAGACAGTTACGGTTCCGGCACGCGATCTAAGGCCGCGGTATTCACAGTCCGTTCTTGTATTCAAGATTCTCATATCGGACTTGGCCATTTAACGCGGCGCGTCGCGCGTGCGCACGGGGCGCCGCGCCGCCGCTCTTCCTCGCCGGCTTTTCGTCTCGCGCGCGCGACTCCTATTTCTGGCCGCGCCGCGGGACCGACCGCTGCGTCGCGGCTTTGCGTAACCGGGAAGACGAGTTTTTTCTTAAACGGCCGTTCCTCTTCTTTCCGTTCTTTTTCCATCCTTTTTCCTTCCTCCCTTCCCACCTCGCCTAATCGAGCGCGTCCCTCCGCTCCCGCGTCGTCCGACCGGCGGACGCACGCGGAATAAAAAGGTCCAATTTTCTCCGATTCTTTGCATTCTGGCACCGGGGTGGCTCCGGCGTACAATAAACACCCGACGTTCGTTCCGCATCCGCTCCTGTTCCTCCTCACGGTTTCCACACTTCCGCCGTCTTCCGCCTCTTCGCCGGAGGGGAGCCACGGGAAAAGCGTTTGCGGGTGCAACGTCGAGCCGCCGCTCTCACAACACCCTCCCCCCTCCCTGAGTGAAGAGTGCAAAGGATCGAGTCCCGCGACTTTTCCGACGCCCGCGAGGATCGCGGCGCCGCGCGAACAAGCCCCCCCCCCGCTCCCTTCCTTCCGATACCCTCCTGATACTTGTGTGTTGGTGTGCAGTGATTATACGGGAATTGATGCATACGGAGTCACGCGGGCGCGAGAATACGGCCGCCGGGAATCGCGCGCAGGGCGAGGAGGCACGCGACGCCGATCCGTCGTATCCCCCCAGCTTCGCGGGACGTCGCGCATCGTGCACGCGCGAGGACCTACCCACCCCCCGTCCGCACGTCATGCCGAGGATCTCGCCGGCCGCAGCGATGGAAACATGAAGCCCGTGACAGATCGCGCATCCGCCCGACGCAGCTCCGCTCCCGCCGACCATAAATGACGTAAGTAACCTCTTTCGTTTCGCCTCGCTTCGATCCGGCGCGGCCGCGCCGCGAATTCGCGGCACGATCGGCGCGGCCGGCCCGCGTTTCCAAATCTATGCGTTTCGCAAAAATCGAGGTTACGTGCCGCCGATATGGTAATGGACCCGCGCGCGGTAATCCCCTTCGTCTCTCGAGCGACTCGATTTCGTAAACGGGCGCCTCGAGCCGGCGGCTGGCAATTTTAATTGAAGTAAAATGCAAAGAGCGCGGCCCCGTGCAACTTTTTTGCCGCGCGCGAGCTGTACGCGCGGCTCGCTCCTCTTTCCCCACGGATCCCGGGGGGGGGAGGGAAAAAAAGGAGTCGTTCAACTGACGTAAAGGCCGTTACTGCGACCGCAACGTTATTTATGCGTAGAAAAAAAAGGGGGACTGGCGTGTGACAAGATCGAATTTCGGCGAGAGGAGCCTCGCGATCTCGAGACTTTAATTAGCGGACTTTTGCACTTTTTGCACCACTTGTTTCACCGTCGGCCGCGCTCGCAACGTGCGCTCGAACAAAGCCACCGGTGTTGCAATCCAAATCGCGCGACACGCGCAGATTTTATTTATAGCGGAGGTCACTCTTTTTTTTTTTGTATTTAAGATCGAAGCGCTTCGGTCCCGAGTCTGCCATGTGCGATTTCACGCACGTGATACCCGAATAAGTCGAGTGCACCGCGCGGCCCGTAGAGAATACCGTCTATCTGGCACACCGTTTACGTAATGTCGCGCGGCCGGGCCGAATAAACGCCTAATTAGAAGTCACGTGAGATTGCACGAGCCTAAAGGAGCTAATAGATAGCATTCCCGGCACACGCGGGGCGTTACGAAAGCGACGCCGACGAAGAATGCGGCGTGGAATGCCACTTATCGCCTCCGCTTGTTCAGTCCTGGCGTCAATTTAAATTAATTTAAAAGATGCGCGAGCCGGGAGGGCGGGCAGCGCGATTTTGCTATTTAATTTTCTTAACATGAGAGATTGAACTGTCCAAAAGTCAGTCAGTGGACCACCACGGCGTGCGAGGCACCTGCCTCGTGTAAAAGATTCGTAGGGGGGCGCAAAATTGCCAATGCAAATTTTTATAATGGAGGATGACCCGCAAAAGGGTCGAAACGTTGGGGTATTTTAACAAATTGATTTAAAAGTTCCACATTGGATAATTGTGCACGGACACCTGCGGTTGGCACGCATTGACCCTTTCTCCCTACCTCAATAGGTGTTTTATAATGTACTCTGTAAAATTTTGGGAGGGAAATTTTCACTCGAATCATGGCTTCGCCTCTTTTTAATGGGACAGTTGAAAAGAGATGAGCTACTCACTTTTAGCATCTTCACTGTAGCGTAAGATACAGAATTGTCCACTCGAATCGAAATGCACGTTCCTAAACGCGTTGAAAAACAGTGTTTTTCGTCGCCATTTGTCGCCATTCCGTCCGTCACTGTACGCGTTTCTCCGCGACACGTGGCACCATGGTGTAAAGATACAAGGTGAAACATTGCGCATGTAACCAATTTTTGGGGAAAATTGTTCATTGGTTCTTGCTGCATTCGACCGCGATGATTTGCAATTTGAAGGTTGCGGCAAATTTCTGATTGGTCAATTCGGTAGTTTGGACCACTTCTGATTGCTTAACACTGCGCATCCACCAGATTGCTTCACCTTGTATCTTTAAACCCGTAACAGACTACGGATTGATATTGAGATTAGATTGAAAACTGACCAATTGGAGTAAAAGTTACTAAACTTGAGATTATTTAACTTTACTGCGATTAGTCAAGTTTCAGTCTAATCCCAATCTCAATGCGTAGTCTGATATGGACTTTACACCATGCGTGCTCTGGGAAAAAAAAGACAGTAATCCATGTTGAGGCCCACAATTAGTAATTGAATTATTTGGATTGTTCGTAACTCTGGGAAAAATTTGGACCGTTTTTTTGTAGTTAAGCAGCTTGACACTTCGGTTAGTGCCTCTTAAGTGAAAACTATCTTTGCGTTACTGAATCTCGACAGAACCAATTGAGAGAATTGATTGGTATTACTTAAAAATCTTGGATGTAATAGCTAATTGCGATTTTTAGTTACGCGGGGTAAAATTCGTAAAAGATTAGAGTTACGGACAATAATTCGATTACTAATTGTGGGCCCCAAAATGAGTTGCCAACTGTCTTTTTTTTCCTAGAGTGGCACGTTGCCTCGCCAAACAATCGAACGATTCGGGAAGAAGAGCACCCAACGACGCGTTCCCGAGAGAAGGGTACGGACTCTCGGGGCCGTCGCGCGCGCGTAGCGTCGAAAGCGAGATCTAATCACTCTCGTTTCTTCTCACCAGACACGCGGCTCTCCCGCGGCCGCGAAACGGAGCGTCCTCCCGGAGCGTGCGAATCGCGGTCTTGATTTCCTTTTTCTTTTTCCTCCAGGAAGCGGAATCTCTCGTCGAACGTCGCGCGGATCAACGAACGCATTCATTCGTTCGCGTAACGCGGTGTCTCGCGTAATTAAAGATCTCGCGCTTACGCCGAGAGGATTAACCTCGGATTTAGGACGGACGGAACGCATCGTTTTGCCACTTTCGTGAAAACGTCGGCGACGAGGGGCAAACCTCGGCTTGAAAATAAAATTAAAATCGATTGCAAATATAATGTTTGTGGCAGCCCGTCACGTTAACGTTTTATTCAAGCAACCTAATTTTTTTAATTCGACAGCATTTTTTCCCTGTAGATTCTTTATAAATCATGTTACCAGTAAAATTGTAAGCATAATTATTAGTAAAATATATGGTAAAATTTCCAAAAACTCTCATGCTCCCACGATTACGTGATTTATAAAGAACCTACAGGTGGAAAAATGCTGTTGAATTAAAAAAAAATGAAGTTGCTTGAACATACATTTTACTGGTGAAATGTATGGTAAAATTTCAGAAAACTCTCACAAGGTTCTTGAAAATGCCACGATTTTAAGAGTAAAAATTTACGAACAAAAAATTGTCTCCGTGTAACGATGACTAGTAATGCCCGAAATCTGTACACCGCAATGCCCTCGGCGGTTTCGCCCCTCGGTCGGCGACGATCGAGCACGCCGGGAGAGCGGATACGAAAAGAGAAAAGCAGGGCGGAATAGGACTCTCGTTTTCAATGATTCGCGATTGCGCGCTCGCGAAGGCGCGGGCCGAAACCAGCGTGAATCGCGCGGCCGTTACGTTACGTCGTAACGTAAGTACGCGCTTATATGGCTCCGTGCGTCGCTACCGTTTGACTCGAGAATCGCTAATCGTTCCAATTAAGCATCGCGTACCACCAAAGTCGAGGAATTCGATCTCGTTTGTTGGGAGAAAAGGAAGGATTTGCCCCAGCGTCTTGGGGGGACGGAGAGACACATGGCCCCGGAGAAAATGCGGAAAACTGTACGATCCCAGAGCGCGGTGGAAACGTTTCGAGTTTTTGCCCGGCGATTATACTTTTCAAATAGTCGCGCGAGCTGATTTTTCGTCGTCGCGCTTTATTTATAGCCGGTCTGGCCGTTGTCGAAGCCTGCCTTACAGGTTTTCGCGCTCTGCGGCCGGTCGGCCGCGCGCGTCCGTTAAGGTCTCAAAAGTCGCGGCATAATTAACGGTAACGAAGAAACGGCATTTTCCGTCATTAAGGTGCTCGTCGTTTACTCGCGTCTCACGAGTACGAGCCGACCCCGACTGGCGCGCCGTTACATACGAAAATTAACGAAATCGCGGGCACCTTGCGAAAATGGAAAGGCAAAGCTCGGCGCTTCGACCAGAGCGCGCCGCAATATATTCCACGTGTATATTATTATAAAATCCGTTTCCTGCATACCTTCCACCGCGCGGTCTCATTATGTACGAAATACAGTTGTTCGAGGACAGGGGAAGGGGGAATAAACAAAAAAAAAGCAGGAGAGACCGCGCGCTACTTGATTTCGACTCGATTTACTCGGTGCAATTCGCCGCGAGTTAACTCACCTTTGCATAACACCGTGCAATTACAGGCTGATATACGGCGACGCCGTGCGGCCGTGGTTGCTTTCTGTTTCTTTGCTCTAACGGCCGATTTAATTTACCGCCGCTTTCACGTGTGGGCAAAGCTGTTACTAATTGCGCGGAAATATTCGAGTTTCCTTCCGCTTGGCGCGCCGTTTCCTCGACCGTCTCGCGCGCGGTGCGTTAACGGGCCTCATGAAATCAGAGTTTTGATACACGCCGTTCGTTCCGAAGTCTCGTGCCGTTCTTTCGTCAAGGCGGGGGGGGGAGGGGGGGAGAGGGCACTTTCACGCCGGGGAGAAAAGCAACGTTTCGATAAGTATTCGCGGTGAATAGTTCACGTACGTACGAAGTAGGACGCCGCGAGTGTTGCGTCGATCTCCATTAGCGCTTCGTGGCGCAAATTTTATATCGAGGGCGGCACGCTTGTGCCTCCCGACGCTGAAGCGGATCGTCTCCGCGCGTCAACGTGTCATAAAATGTCAGAGGAACTCGATCTCGCTTACCCGGGTTGCCTCCAGTCGCCGTAAATCTGTCCGATTCTGAAAAGTATCTCGCCCTACATAAGTGCGATTACGCGGAGAGAATTGTCTTTTAAACTCTATCCTGAAAGTCATGTAATCGCGGAACAATATGGCATATTTGCAAAGTTGCCACGTTACCAAACACATACATTTTTGTCGCAATTGTTACCGCAAAGTTGCTGTACTCACGATCAGTTTGCCCGTTTTTTTATGCTTGCAATATTGCATCGAACGAGGTCTCACCTTGTTGACAGCTTGCAACATCTTTTAGCAAGTTATCAGCAAAATGTTAACTGGGCAACTAAATGTAGGATAAGAAATAAGCCGAAACCGTTGATTCGTCATAGATAGATAATCGCTCCAACGGCGAAGGGGTTAGCGGTTAACGATTCTCCCCGAGACGGATGTGTCGAATTGCGAAACGTTCCAGCGGGGAAAATAGTTTGTAAGTCCGTTTCGCAATCGTCGGTTATCGTCGATCAACTCGACGTCTCCCGAGACATCGTGTCAAATGGAGGAAAAACCGCGCAGGCGATCCCGCAGATATGATAATAAAGAGATACGTATGATGTATGAACGTTACGTCCGGGTTGGCAGTTTACAGCCTGCAATTCCCGGAGCGAGTCCGTCGCGCGCGCGTAAAGGACATCCCCGGCGATCGTTGTTGGGTAACGAGTCCAGTCTCGCGGAAAAGGTTACGATCGTGCCGCGACGATTTTTACGGGCCCGTTCGAGGCGATAGTCCAGGTTTCTGTTCGTTTCTTCCCTCGCTACATTACCGCAACGTGCAAAGCGTCGTGGCACATATTGAGATTCCTCCTGCCAAACAGAACACTCCAAAACATATCTTACTGAAGACCTGCGTCCACGATGCTGGAACCTGGTACGGGTTTTAGTTTCGAGAAATGTGTAGCCAATCAACTTGCAGCTATCCCATAAAAGCTGCAAGTTGATCGGCTACACATTTCTCGAAACTAAAACCTGTACCAAGTTCCAGCATCGTGGACGCAGGTCTTTAGAGAAGTGTTTGTAGCCTGCAAAATTTATAGCAGCAACATTCTTGTAATACCTTGTGAAAAGTTTTGGTTTCGTGACTAAATATTCAACATTCACGTTGGATAAAAATGAATTTCGGTACCACAGCTAGAACAATCTTTGTAAGGAATCCAACTGTCTGTGTACCGCGATCAAACGTTATACCGGATGGGCGTCACAGAAAGACTTTCTTCCTAACATTCGCCAACAGTTCAGACAGAGATTCTGTTTCTGTTATTTAAATTGATTAAATACAAAACATACGCGTCTTCGCAGTATTGGCTATTCATTTATATATCTCAGTTATTTTCTCGTACCTAGAAAATTGTTGCTGCAGTTGCAAGATCATTTTTCTGAGTGAGCCATCGCTTTGTGGTTACGGAGTTACGATGCGCTTCTTCTTTTCTTTAAATGTCCTCGTACGCTATTTTCATCCTCGTCCTTTCTGTAGTAATGTAAAGGAAACATTCGCACGTTAGAGACGTGCGTCTTATTAAATGAGAGTAAATTAACGTAGGCAACAGGGACTTCGATGGGGCATGTTTATCGAAGGAATAGACTCGAAGAGCGTTGGTTGCGCGCAAGTTGCACGTGCTTCCGAGTGACATTCGTGTTACTAATCGCGCGTATTAATTACTATTAGATGCATCGAGCATGAATAAAGTATCCCCGCGATGATTGTCGCCGCAAACAAATTAAATCATAAATCGCATTCATAAATATTCTAATATAATGCGCGAGGCCTTGAAAACGCCAATTATCACGTAACGCCGCGAATATAAGAGATATTAGTATTACGAGGACTGTGCATTTATGATGCAAAAGGCTATGCGTCCCGTTTGATATATCGCAAATTGAAATCGCCGTTTCAACTGCCACGATTGCCTCACTGTTCTCCATTCCGCAATCGCGCTCCGCGTCGCGCCCGCATCTTCGACGGGGGTTGAACTCCGCGTTGCAGAGCTCGCAATCTCGCAGCTACCATCATCGTCTTCGTTCCCGGCTTAATATAACAGCTGTCAAGTATTTCTGACATCCGACGTGGAAATTTATCAAAGCAGATTCCTAGAGGACGAAGCCTCACGCCTCTTTATCTCTTATTTCTATCTCGCGTGATTAAAGATACTTTTCACTCCATCATCGAGAACGCTGCACCCTCGGAGAGGATTTCTGTTACCGAGACAAAAAATATTCTTGACGCATTCATATTTTTCACAACCTCATTTAGTATAAAAATAAGACGATATCGAAATCAAATCAATAATTCTTATTCTCCTATATCGAATTAAAAGAGATTGACTTACTGTAGTGAAGCAACAGTAACTTATATAAATGTAAGTTTATATATTCTTGCGGTTAGAATAAATCTTCCCTCCATCTTGGGAAAACGACACATACTATCATTTTATTCTAGATTTTAGACTTTTTCATTTAAGATAAAAATGCATTCAAGTGTAACAGCATTGGATCCGGAAATGTTTTCTGTGGGTGTGGAAAGGATCTATCGCAAATTTAACAAGGTTAGCTGCTCACACGCGACTGAAATTTAGTTACCACGTGCAGTTTTTAACCACGACAGCTGTTTCCTTCCCGTGCGATTAGAAACAAAAGTCGCGTGTACTTCGTCGAGGAGACATCGCCGTCCCGCTGTCGTTTAACGCATTATTTCTGCCAACTTTCGTGCGGGAATGTGCAATTGAGAAAACCGAGACCCTGGTTGCGGACCAGTCATCGTGTAACGAAGCGGCGTAAGTGACGGTTGAAAACCGCCATTGTCAGTGCACGGAAAATTGCTCGCTCGTACAGGCTTTTAAGCACGGCCCAGCTGGATCAGCTGTGCGCGTCCCGCTCCGATCGAGCGTACGCTCGACGATTGCAAAAGTGAATCGGCGATTTCTTGAACGTCGAAAGTCCTTTCCCGCGAGGCTCGTCTCAGCCGCGGCTGTCGCCGTACTTGATCGACGCCGCACCGTGGCAGAGAGAACGCGGGCACGCGGTGTCCCGAGGACATTGACCCATATACAAAAAGTCGGTACCACGGCTAATCCGTGTCGCGCGTCAAACGATCAAAGGCGCTTAATTGTCCCGAGCGCGTCAGGCGAATGAAAAGGCGAGTCGCGCTCCCGACGAGTTTGCATCCCGAGGCACTTTGTACGCGAGCTGTAAACTTTCATCCGCTTAATTAAGAGATATAAATGTACTTTTTTACGTACTGTGCAGCTTGACGGCGCTAACGTCTTCTTTTCTCTTCGTCGCGGTACGTGTACGGCTGGCAAAATCATAATGACTCCCTCCCGCGGTCATCAATTTCAAGTAGACTCTTCTTATTTTATCGCTTATTTACTAGAATGCCTAATATAGAGACGTGTGTCATAAAGTCGAGAACGGAGGAGGCGCGAGGCGCGATGCGCGAGTGCGAAAGTGCCGCTCGAGCTATCATCTCGCTGTGTTTCTATCAAAGTGAAAGAACAAAGGAAGACAGACAGAGGCGCGAGATAACGTGTCTCCGCGTGATGCGATTATAGAAACACCGCGAAGTGTCGGGTTTACGAGCAGCCGCACGCCGGTGCATATCCCGTTAATAAAGAAAAAAGAGAAAAAAAAAGAATTTACTTTCAATCGCGGCGTAGCATTGAGACACGGCGCTCACGTGGAACACCACGTGGAACACCACGTGAAAACCGTAGGTGGCGAGAGCGGCCGCCTTCTAAAGAGCACAGCGGCTCACCTGCGATTAGGGATTTACGATCGCGGACGCTGACATTAACGGCGAAAAGGGGATGCCCTCCCCGGGCTTCGTGTACACCTGGGGATGAGCGATTTGTGACCGTTCGACGTGCGATACTTTCGCGGCCTCGGCCGAGCGCGCCGTGGGCTTTTCTCTCTACCTTACGCAACGAATCGCCCGATCCGAAGATGTTTATTCGCGATACGAATCTTTTCGCGCGAGTACTGCGCGGCCACTCCGTACATGCCAGGCTCTCGTCGTGTATCTCTACGCGAGTATTTGTATGCCCGCCGGAATACAGATCTCCCGGAGTTATCGATAACAAACGCGTTGACGTTGAAAGCGGCACGTCGCGGCTTGACGCATCGCCGTCTGCTTTCTGGATGCCAGCACGCCTGTTTATTTTGCGAAATATCCATCGATATTCCTGACAGTCTCGTTCCCGTCCACCGGCAAATCCACTCCAGTCCGTTGTTTATCAAACCTCTCGCGATTGCGTCTGTACACGCGGCCGTTCTATATTCCCTTTCTTGGCGCAGGCTCGTCACACTCTATCCACGAGTACAATGAAAGAAAAAGATGGAAGATTAGTTTTCTCAAATTGCCGGCGCAAGTCCTCACTTTTGTTCACCATGCGATTAGTAAGGTGGATGATAGAAATGTAGTTAAATTTACTATTCATTACCTGGATATTTTAACAGAATAATAGTGTTAAAAGCTGATATTTTATAGTGAATTTTTTAAATAGTTGGCATCACTGTGTCTATATGGTTGCTATATTACTAATATTACAGTAATAATTACTATAAAAATGATATTCCTGACTGTAATTATTTTACCATGCAATTATGGTTTCAAATACTACGTATTTTTCTATCAGTGTACGCGGAATGCTTAGTGCTCGGAGTGCGTAAGAAAACGGCGGTGTTAGATAGACGAATCAATTATCGGCCCGCGTGTAATCGCGCCTGTGGTATCCGCGGGTCAAGGATAGCGATGAGGACGACAGCACCGGCCGGCGACGTCGTCGTCGCCGACGACGGCGACGCGCGCGTCGCTCTCCGCGTCCCGGCATCGTAGCGGCGATACGGTGAAAGCTGATATTTTGTAACACGCTCCTGCTATTCCGTTCCATTCCGTTCCATTCCATTCCATTCCGTGGTATTGCCCTGCTGCAGCCGTTCGTTCGTTCGTTCGTTCGTTCCTTCCCCCGGCTTGGCTCGGCTCTCCCGTCGTATACGCTCTCGAGAGTCGTCTCTCGTAATCAAATGCGAGAACCCAGCGACGGCGGCACAATGGTAGGCGCACCCAGAATACATTTTTTCCCTCCCCGTTCCGCGAGATTCTCGCCTCGTAGCGGCACGAGATAGTTTCGCCCGTTTGTACGAGATGACAAGTCGTCGGGAAGGTGTGCGACAAGTCGGCGATCGAGTAAAGACCGAATCAGACTAGCAATTACCGACTCGGATCGGGATTGGCGATTGACGATTGTCCTCCAGCCAATGAGAGTCGATTAAATCGCTGGCTGCTTTGCTCTCATTGGCTAGAAGACAATCGCCAATCTCAATCCAATCCGTCGACAATTGCTAGTCTGATTCGGTCTTAACGTACTTGTTTCGTATTTCGTATTGTTCTTCTGAAGAGGACAGGTGCCATACAATTACGAAGAAGAAGGTCTTAACGTACCGCGATGATTGCAGCGAAACAGATATTCCTGCAGACGGCGCGGAAAGAAAAGATCACGGTTTATTAGAAATCTGGTAGATTCGACCAGTCGTCCGTTAGAAAATGGACGAATCAGAATTTCTTTAGGATTTATTAGCTGTGTAGTAAAAGTCTATCAAACCTCTGGTTATGAAATATCGAGCCCTATCGTGGCAATTCTGTTTGGTTTAACCAAAATACATTCTATCATACATGTCTTGACACAATCGAAGCATTTCGTCAAACTCATATATTTCCTGCATTCGTTACAATTATTATGTTTTTTTTTTAAATTCTTTGTGGCGACGAAAGCGCGGCAGTAAACGCAGGCGGTTTGCATCGATCTGAGTCGGCGGATACGTTGCGTGACTTGAATATTAATTCCGGCAGCTATAGTCGCTCGACTGTCGCTCACCTGAAATATTCGATGTCGGGAAAATGCGCGCAACCTTGACACGCGCCTTCCAGACCGCGGATCTCTATGGCGAAACACATGTCTTGGCGCGACAAGTGCGCGGATTATACTAATAGAGGCCCGAAGTACAAAAGTCGAACTGTCGATCCGTATCGAGAATACCGCGATCGTATGAATAATTAATTCAGTTTTTACCCACGCGCCTAGCAGAGTCTCGCGGTCCTCGCGACAAAGCGCGGGCCGTCCGTAAATTAGAAAGGCCTGTAAAAGTGCCGTAAACGTCGCGGATGTTACATTTTTCAAGCTAATCACAAGTCTTCGCTCAAAGCGGAATGTTGAGGTATTAATTTGAATCTACAGTTAAGATAATCGGAAGTCGTAATATATGCAGAGCCGATCTCGAACTCGTATCACCACGTAACGGTAAAGTGTCTGTTATTAAGAGATAATATCTCATTTCAACAAGGGATTTTCATTATTATTCTTGAAAAAGAATTCTATTCACCGCTATCGTTGTAGAAATTGTGCAACTGGCAGGATTTTTAGTCAACAGATCGGTTGTGTAACATTAAATAACAATGTTACATAAATTTATTCCGTTTCTTGTATCGACGGCAAGATACCGAGTCGATTCGCTTGCTGCACAACTTGCACAAACGTTTGGTTGCGATTGGCGATGCAATCAAAGCGTGCTCCAAATTTAACGACGATTATCTCGCCTACGCCTAATTAATTCTTTAATAGAGTTAATTTACCTGAAGAACAATTTTCTTCTTTGCCAGATAAAAAGGCGACAGGTTTCTTTTCCACGCTTCTATACATGAGATTAATTTGTCAAGTGTATACTCTTCGTGTAACAATGGTTCTTGTTTCTTTAAAGACAGCAGATAATAATATAATTTCTTAATAATAAATTTTCCGACGATCGAGGCTCGTTACAATTTGTTGGCAGTTTTATATTTCTTGAATATCTCAGCGTGCAAGTACGTGTTTACCGATCAGAAATAGTTCAAGTATCACGACCCATTAGAACGCGGGTGTCAATTTGTTGTGTTAGCGTCGAGGCGCGAATTATAATTTGCGCGTGACAACTGATTGATTCATTGCACCTCGGTGTGTACAGCGTGTCCTCGATCGCGTGGAATTGCCAATATCTTATACAGCGAAGGGAACAATCGCGCTAAGCGATTTTCTGCATTTCAGGTATGTGGTCTTATTAACGTTAACGGAGTTCAAGTAGATCTCAGATATCATGAGTAACCGTCCATGCTCAGCCAAGCGCGAAGACCTATGGGGAGGTCGCGTTTTTGCACGGATAATTTTGTTCCCCGCACTTTGCTATTTTACGATTAACTGTTGCCATTTAATTATGTCACAAATGTTGTAGGCCCGTAAAAAAAATTAATACAATACAACGCAGTATACAGTACGGGGGAAAAAGTTTAAATTGAAATCACTGAGTCAGAGAAGTATAGTAAGAAACTGTCGACAGAAATACGCACGAGAATAAATCCCGGTTTACTAGCTAGAAATCTTTTCTCCGAGCAAAAGGTCTAAAGTCTTAAGATTGAAGTAAAATCGTCAAGAAATTCGATTTATATTCCTCGGTTCCGTTATTCGCTCCTGTACGTTCTCGATTGGAATTGCTCAGCGAAAGCTCGTCGGAGTTTATCGAGGAAGATCGCGGCTCTCGGTTGTGCGCGACAACCAAAATTAGCGGGATCGCAATGTTCATTTTTCTCCATAATAGAGTCATCGGCCCGGCGCATCGCTCACAATCGTACGAGTAACGATCTTCATTTGCACGAATGCGTGTGCTATTTACTTACGTGTGCGCGCGCGCGTTACAACTTTGACCTGGATTTAAGCAAGGATTTAAAATGCACGAGTCAAGGAAAAAACGAGCACGTAGCGGACATTCTTGCGGCGATTATTATTTTTACGCGCGGGCTTGTCTGTCATTACTACTAATAGCCCCGCCGTTACAGCGTCAGTTACATTTAGAGGTAGCACTTGCAATGGGGACTTTAATGATCGTACAGCTGTTCCGCACAGAGCGGCAGCTCCGCGTTCGAATCACGTATATCTAAAAATTATTTCGCGTTGTTCTTTCGCACATTCTTATTCCACATACGTTAACAACGAAGAGAGATAGGTAGCGAAAAAATTAATTGATTAAATCAAAAATAGCAATCTCGCCCCGGAAGAAAACGTCGCGATGAATCCAGAAAACAAACTTGATACGAAGCTCTTTCTTGTCTTTCTAACGAAAAAGTTTTCGTTTATATCTCCGGACATTTTAATAGTCCCGAGCCAATGACCTCGAGTTCTCAAGTCACGGAAATGCGCCACGGAGATTTACTCTCGCTAGCCCGAAGGGGATTTTTCGTGCGTGCCACGCATGCGTGTCTATCCTCCGTGAGGAGAGCCGAAAAAGATACCCATCTTAGAGCCTCGACACAATTCGTGACGGGCCACGAGTTCTTCATTCCTGTGCATTACACGCCACGTATGGCTGTCGCGTGATTCGTAAACGTGTGTAGAGCGCTCGTGAAATATATGCTGCGTATAAATCTCGCGTTAAGCGAAGGAAGTTCCTACGAGCTCGCGCATTCGAGCCTGCCTGTGAAAATATTACTGCGCTATTAATTGATCGTAATTCAAACACCTGGTACCTTCGTTCCCCGAGAAAGGTGCGGAAACCATTCTACATTTTACGTTGACATTTATCTTGGCTTCTCGACGACTCGGAAGTTGCCTATTTCTGAATTACCTCTTTCTATCCGCTCGGTTTCCTCGAAATGTGTCGAAATCCGATCTCACGTTTTATGAACCGTAAGAAATATGCGTACGTCAGTAGGCACATGCACATTCGTTTCATCATCGTTTCACGTTCGAATTTTTACCTCGCGCTGCGAGTCGCGGGTGAATAATGTGGCGTTTGAATACGGGTCAAGGTTGAGAATCGCTGTGCCGATTAAGAAAAGACACTCTGCCGTTAGACGCGAAGATAATAGCGGTCGCCGCAATTGGTCGTCCACGTACATACAGGAAATTGACAAAAAATAAGTATCGTACGGTGACAGACGGCCGGCGTGAACTTCTCTTCTTATGTTGCCGCTCGCCGATTGCATCGAACGGCAATTCGTCCTAGTACAAGTCTGTCTGTGCAAGGAAATTAAAATTTACTTACGCAAATACTGGTCTCCGCTCGCATTTACGGACGTGCGCGCGAAAACACGAAAATCGAAACGAATACGCGGTTACGCTCGCGCTTTTGCGAACGCGCGCGTTTATATTTATATGAAAGGGTGATGCAATTAACCTGTTGTAGTTCGCAGTTGTACTTTACGTAAGAATTCAAGCTGCGATATTTAATGTTTATCTATGACTCGGTGGCTGGTGTATAAAATAGCGCCGATAACTCTTCTTTTGTATAATTTGAAACGTTTCCTCACTTTGCGAGCGCGAAGTCGTCGCGTCCGGCGACGAGACTCTTGAATTGTCATTCCGAGAGTTCACGGAGAGCCGTACTTTATTAGTAGAACAAAGTCCTGTATTATGAGATACGCTTCTAATACGAGATAGTAGATTTTCAACGTCCAAATTCAAGGACAAGTACATTTTTTGCAACGATTGTGGCAGCCTGTAAAGACCTCGCAGGAAAACGGCATTACATGCTTACTCAAGTCCCGATAATGCAACAGTATCAGGTCCCGACAACTAAATCAGGCAGACATTATGATCTTTGTTTGGACCCTATCTTAATTTCCAGTCGGGCCTCTTTAGTGCAAAATTTTTCTCTTTGCTCAGATCATCGATTAGCGAAAACACCGGGAAAAGCCAGTAGTTCCTTTTCTCCGTCCTTCCGGCGCGATGCGGCGTGGCTGTTGGCTAAGTTTTGTACGTATTGCGTTTCCCGTGTTGTCGTATGTTGAAAGAATCGACTGCGCCGTTGACAGCCGCAACGGGAGGCACCGGTGTGTCACCGGCCACGCTCAATGTCGTCATTGCCGCCGCGGCCTGAAAGCGACATTTCATTACCCGTTAGGTACATTATCGAGTGTTTCGCACTACCATCCTAATTGTAATCTGCTGACTGAAGAGATTAAACGGCCGCGGCGTCGATAGCTTCTGTTTCATCATCGCGCCGGGTAAGCTGTGTATTACGTTGATTAACAGGCATCCGGAATTGTGCAAAGGAATGACGCGAAATTTAATTTCTTGCTACGGCGGCTGAAGGACAGTTCTAAGACATCGGCGACCTCCACTCCCCGTATCTCGGTTCCCAACTGCAATACGTACGCGATCCATTTTCAGGGTGGCGAGTCCGAATATTCAAAGTGTCTCCGTGCTGTTTCGCGAATAATTCATTCGAGAGATTAGGTCGGCGTTAGGTAATCTCGAAATTCGACCCGACAGAGGTGGGAAAATGTCTCCGCGAGCAGGCGCGAGATGCGAGTGTTATTAGAGCAGAGAGATGTAGATACTCAAGATACGCTCGGGCGAGAGTGAACGTACAGTGCTATTCATTAATGCCTGGATCTCAGTTTTGCCAGGATTCACATTTTCCTAATCTTCATCTCCATCGATGAGTTTCAGGCTGTAGTACACACTGAGAGACCCATTGAATGAAACGAAATAATTGGATTGAATCATTTTATTGACTGAACATGTAATTTGGTTGTAGAAAACGAAAAATATGTTGCTAAAAATAAGTTAAATGTTACAACAACTAACTATTTCGTTTCCATGAGTTGTTTATTTGAACCAAATTTTATGGCTGAGATAACAAATTCGTCCGTCTCATATCACGTTCTAAATAATTGTGTCTGTTGCGTGAACTAAATCGTTTAGTTGAATATTGTAAAAGGATTCTGCGCATGTTTGCTCAACCAATTTTCCAACTAAATGTTTTTGCTGTATCAACTGAAACATTTGTTTGCCATATGTCCATATCCAAACAAGCAATTCAGTTGAGTCAACTAAATTTTGTTTCATTCAACAAAATGGGTCTCTCAGTGTGCACGCAGCTTCTATAGAAGTCTGTGGTAGTACGTGCGTGCAGCCTGAAAGGTGACTTGTACAGACGGGAAAAATGATGATGATAAAAATGCAGATTCACGCATTAATGAATTGCAGTGTGCTTGGTACATCGTCGCTCGCCGCGTTTGGAAAAGGCGGTCGGGCGGTATGAAGAGAACAAGACGGCGCGTACCGCCGTGCCGGGTCGCTTTCCGACTCGAGTCACGGTCGAAGTGAAATTGGTGTTGGGAACAGCGTTGCGAAATGTGCATACGTACTTAACTCACCTACTTTAAGGATCGGTCTAGTTCGATACGGGTCAAGGTTGTCGCATCGCGACGGCGGGGCCCGCCGCGAACGCCGCGAAATTGATCCAATTGGCGCGACGACGGTGGATGTGGAGCGCGGCGCCGAGGTCGATCACCGTTAAACATTCGCGAGTTTAACCGCACCTGATCGGCGATAAATGGCTCAGCGCGGGTCGTTCGTGAAATTTTCGCGTTTCATTTTCGTGACGCAATCGTCTCGGGCTCTCGTTTACTTCGCGACTGCTCGGGCTGGACGAGGTGTGTGCTTATTGTTAGTCTCGTTGTGTCGGCAAGATTTCAAGATCCACGATAGCTCGCGATTTTTATGTTGGTACACGATGCTTTAAAGTATCTTCTTTATTATTTTCTTTTACAAGCCCATTCCTCCCCCTGCACCTTGGCTGATGCTAAATTATTCAACAGGAGCCTGCAGAAGATTTATCAATCGTAATTTTTTAGCTTGTCAAGATCTGAAAGTTGCCGTCAGCGTGGCGAACGCCAGCGGCGAGAAGAGTCAGTCTCGCGTTTGCTTATATATATTTTTTTACAAACAGGATCATAGCGCATTCTCTTGCGACACATCCATGCTTATTGTAGCAAGCCGCTATTCAGAGTGCGCGATAGAATCGTACGCAAACAGCGTGACGTCGAGTCAATTTCGCGTGTAAACGCGTGAACTAATTTCTGCCACATATCTGTCCCCATTGTCGAGGTCTTTAACATTGCACAAACGACGGTTGCACCGCATCGCGGGCTGGAAACTCTCTGTTCCCGAGAGTGTCCTTGCGTAGATAGGTCCCGCATGAGTGACTTCTGTATCGTTGCGTACCTTGCATAACGGCGAGGCGCGATTACGGGCGTGCAGCAGCCTGCCCGGCGCGCTCTTCCCCTCCCCGCGGTGGTGATGACTCCCCGTTGACATCCTTTACGCAATCGAAATTTCTCCGAAGCCACCCGATTACCGAAAGGTCACTTACCTCTTGCAACAAAGTAATTACGCTCGTTCGTTACGCGCGGCCCGTCGTACCGGCCTGATCGCCCGACGGACGATCAGGCGCGTTACTTTAACGCGCCGACAGTAACACTCGCGGAAACTAATCGCACGGAGTTGCCGAGGTGAATAATTATCGCGACGAGCCGCTGGGAGATGCGTTATTGCGGATATACCGTAAATTAACTTACGGTACACCTCGTTATCTTTCGCCACGTCGCGCGTTACAATAACGCGACTCGACGTGTGGCTGTTAAGGCCTGCGTCCACGATGCTAGAGAACTTGGTCCAAGTTCTAGTTCCGAGAAATATGTAGCCAATCAACTTGCGGCTATTCCGTGAAAACTGCAAGTTGATTGGCTACACATTTCTCGAAACTAGAAGCTGGACCAAGCCCTAGCATCGTGGACGCAGGCCTTTACAAAGTGAGAAAAGTGGAGTGATCCGCAGCAGCGAGTAACTGGTGGAAATGGCAGATAGAGAACACGGAATGTTCCGTCAGCTGCGAAAGAATGCGTTAAGACGACGATGTTACACGTGCCAATAGATTGCAACTGATAAGATACGCTGGACAATTGTTGTTTCGCGCAATTCGTAGAAAAAAAAATTATGAACGCTTGTCGCTTCGCGATTACAAAAGTTAGTCTCGACGGAATCCTCGATACTAATGGCTTCGGCAAGCTCGCGGTGCATTAAGATAAAATAGTGAACGCCAAAATTATTTCTCAATGGTGAGACAAGTTTTTTTTCTCACACTCTTCTTCCTCCCTTCTCGCCTTCTCTCTTCCTCGTCTCTTCTTGCCCCGATAATCAATTCGAAACACATTTAGCGGAGGATGTGAGGCAAGAGCGCCGCGAGAGTCTAATTAGAATATTATTGATTAGTTCGTGGAACGCCGGGGAAACTGCCGTCGATCGGCGACTTATGTCCCATTGTGTGGTTAAAAGCAATCAGCTCGGTAGAGAAAAGAGAAATAAATCGCTTTATTGTGCGCAAACGGGTAGAACCAGTTCACGTGGGCGAAAAAAAAAGAAGCACGCACACTTTCCACAAATGCGACATCACTCTTCGCGGTCCGTCGTCACCCATCTCTCGGAAATTATTGCCATGCGCAGTGGGTGGGTGATGTTTTGGATCACGTGTTTCGCAAAATATAAAACCATAGGAGCACGTATATAAGTAATAAGCCTGACAGTTCGTGACAGTGTCTTCATGTCTGTCAATCCAACTCGGACAGGTCTCTCCTCAAGTCCGTACTCTATTTCGCGTGAGCACCGGCCAGTTTGTGTGAGTCAATTTATACGTCTCATCGCGCTTATTACTCGCTGATTACTCCACATGTATACAGGGTGTACTAAAACCACCGGATATCCTTTCAATCACAGTTACTTTAGAAAATTTCAGGACGAAAATTCTCATACAGAAATGTCGAGGCTACAATAGTTTTTAAATAATAAGCGAGTGTATTTCACCAATGATAGGCCTGAGATTTCGCGCGCTCAGGCACGGCGACGTGACAAGTGATAAAAGTGTTCCTAAGAGTGTCGCCCTTCTTATTTAATTCAAGTAGAAATTTGCAACGTGTAACTTCAAAGTGTTGCAGCTGTCAAAGTGATCGATCGATATCAGTTACCGTGAAGGTTGTTAAAAAGAGCGACATTCATATGAACACTTTTATCACTTGTCATGTCGCCGTGCCTGAGCGCGCGAAATCTCAGGCCTATTATTTGTGAGATATAATCGCTTATTATGTAAAAACTATTATAGCCTCGACAGTTTTGTATTAGAATTTTTGTCTTAAATTTTCTAAGGAATCTGTGATTAAAAGGATATCCAGTAGTTTTAGTACACCCTGTATACATTTGCGATTCATTGTCATACATCATCGGGCGAGTTTATTAAATTTCAATCTCGGTTATTGAATTGCACGTATTGCTCCTCGGAACGATTACGTATAACAATGTTCGTACTTTCAACTTTAACGAGAACATTTTAAGAGCGATTAATCTTTTGCAACATATTGTATACTAATTTCACCTATGGTATTCCGATACCCACTTTCTACTTCACGTAATTCTCGCTTATTATATTCTTCATGATTTAAGATCGGCAATAAAATTTTTTGCTATTTGCTCGCGCACACCTCTAAAGCTTAAATAAAAAGGCTCCTTTTTTCGATCGCACGTAATTGAAAAATTATTAATCTCTCCACGTCCGCGTTAGCCAACCGTTTCAACTGGTTAAATGATCCGTAGGTAAGAGTTTTGTGTGGTAGGTCTAGGATATTCCGTACCTCGTACAAATCAATATTTAAAATCCTCTTGGTCAGATTTCCCGTCTGATTTTAAAACGGCGTACATCGGGGCTTGTCAATAAATTTAGGAATTGTTACAGCAAACAGATATAAAAAAATTATGATTTACATACAGCTCCTCTCTGCCATCGATCGCCCAAATGGTTCAAGTTTCGTGCGTTCAAGGCAAACTTGGCCATTTTTGAGCCGCGGTAAATTAAAGAAAAAGAAGCAAAAGTGCCAAATGAGCGGAACATTTTGAACGTGTCACTTGCATCAGTAGTCGTTGATATTATTATCGCCAACTAAATGAATTGTTCACGAGCAACACATTGTAATTAGTTTTTGCTAGTGAATGAGGTAACGATGGGGCAAAAGACGTAATGAAAAAAGCAATTACACCGTTCAGTCTAGAACAGCGAAGCAGAATTAACGGACGAGTAAAAAGTTTGGTTCAAAGTCAGAGTTAGGTAAGATAACGAAACGCAGATTTTTATCTCTTGCTAAATTCGGCCTTGCTTACGACGCAGGTTTCGCAAACGATTCCATTGTAAGATTTTGATACGGCAATTTTAACTCCAAAGATGCTAGATATCGCTGAAATGATACTTGCAATCGATCGAATTAATCAACGTATTATCGGAGACGCGAATCGCGATAGAGCCTTAGAGAAACATAGAACCCGTAGAGCAAATATTTTGAAACATGGTTGGGATACGCGTGCAACGTACACTGAGCACAATTGCTAAATGTCATAAATGCACGGTATTTCTTATGTAAACGCGCAGCCATTTATTTCATTAAAGAGAAAGCTTTGTCGGCCCACGAAATACACATTGACTTATACGGCTTACATAACGATAAATCGCACGTATATCGTTCGATTTACCATTGTCTTTTGTCGTTTTCTCTAAAATTCTCGCGATTTCTATCACGAAATTATACGCCGGAGAGAGAATTTTTATGTTCTCGCCCCGGGTGTAAAATTAAGTTATAGCTCTGCTATGAAACTCTGCTGAGGACTGTTTTGATGCTAAACAAGAGCGGGATGTCTTGCAGATGGCACTTTTCCGCGAAACCCAAGCAACCGGTCTGCCGAATTTGTCATCAATAAAAAGACAAAAAGGAAATAAAATGATAATCATATGTTTTCGTCCGAGTCTGCAGACAATTTGGTGCCCGGCCAGACTGCGCGCGATTTTTTCTTTCTTTCCTTTTTTCATAATTGACGATGCCAACCTGAAATAATGTTTGTCTCTTGATCGTTGACAAATAAAGGATACTTTTGTCGTGCGATTCATAGTGCAGAAAGAGAGACTAGGTAAAAGCTGCAGGCGAATGCATTGAGACGCGATATTTTTCAAGATTTCAGCCGGTGTGCCGCTTTTTTGCGCCTATCTTTTTCGAATTTCGTAGAATCGGGCTCGGTCCGGTCGATCGTATCGTCGGTATGGCGTCAACCAGCAGTAAAACCGGCAAAATCGGTGTTTAGTCACCGCGCATTTTCATTGGAATACGCCTTTCTTTTTCCCATCACGCGGAGGATATCGTCGTATATACGGTGCAAACCGGTTTTAATGAGATTTGCAAATTTCGGTGGCATCAGCCACGGTATTCATTGACTCGCAAATCGTTCAATGGAACTTGAGATTATCTTGCCAAAGTTATAAATGTACGGTCCGAGAACGTGAATAGCAACTCAACATGTTCAGTCATGATCTCGCGTAGTCGAAATAATATATTGTAGAAATATAATAGCTACACATATATTTAATACTTTTATAGTTAAAATACAATACAACATACAACATATAGTAGTTAAGGGGCTAATGTGTTTTCCATTGTTTTCAACGATTTTTGCAAAGAATAGAATTAGCCTGTTAACATATTGGAATATTAGAAATATGATGAAAAGTCTATTATTTCGAAGCTTTGAAACATTTTCGAAATGTCACAAATAAGTATCGAAAGTTTAACTAGAGAGGATCCTAAAAATGTCACGATGACGTAGTATTCTTTTTTATGTAATTTAGAGACACATTTATACACGCGCTAATATGCCTACGGCTATTTATAAGAAATTAAGTAATTACAATGGGATAACGAGAGATGCGTAGTTAGAGCGGGAGAATCCAGATTTTAGGAAGCAACGTTCCCGATATATGTCGAGCGTGGTTTTCAAAAGTCGCATGTCATATACCGGTTTCACACGGACACTTGAAGGAGGAGGTGAGGTCTTACCCATGAAAGATCGCTAAAGAATACGCGGCACGCACGACTTCCGATTTTAGATAAGGCTGTTCGTTAATCACCCGTTCACTACTTCTTTAACGTCGCCGAGCGGAATAACTGTTGTTTAACGTATTAAACATTCACCTATTTCGTGACTTGGAAACTATTACACGTTAATATTACACTGTTCTAAAAATGTCGTAAAAATCAGTTAACAATGATCGAGGGTTACCTTTACTAACGTATTGATCAGTCGCTATTGCGCTCATTAAAATCTCCGCCGTCGGGGATTTCAACGCGTGTGGTGGAAATGTTCGCGGAGCGGTCGACAACTGTGTCAAGTGAAAGATGTGTCTGGCGGATATCTTTGTATCAGAATTCGATGAAGGATCTTTAATAATGCTTTATTTTGGACATAATTGATATAAATGCGTTTAATAAACTTCGACGAGGGCTTTAAATTACATCACTCGTATTTGAGACGTCGTTAATAAAGATTTAACTTAGATTTAGACTGAAAATTTAAGTTTTTGCACTTAGTAGATCGAGATATTTATTGAAACATCAGAAGTCAAGACAAGCACAAATTTTTTAACAGATTAAAAATTCGGTAAATAAACATCGGGCCTACTTTCTTCGGCATTCTCACTGTCGATATGTGTCTAAGCGTGATGTATAATTACGGTAGAAGTTCCTGTCTCGAACCGTGAAACCAACCGTTCAATTCGCAATGGAAAAAAAAATTTGCAGCATCCGTGTTTTCTGATAACCAGCTGACAATAATAATGATTATAGCGTGTGCAAAAGGATGTAACTGCAACGTGCGTTCGACGTGCGAGAGAAAACTTTGAGGTGACTAAAAATCAAGGAGTCAAAGACTCTCCGAGGTGAAAGGGAACTCTGCCGGAAGTGCACTTGTATGCACTCGTACGCTAGTCCTCGCCTGAAATGCATTTCCCATGTGCTCAAGGGAGGTCGGTAGGACATCAATTCTCTCTCTCTTCTCTCTCTCTCTCTCTCTCTCTCTCTCTCTC
>NW_011967197.1:408042-419907 GCF_000949405.1 Vollenhovia emeryi
TACATAAGCAGTTAGCAGTCTAGTATTATATAGAAGTCTGTGGCCGCGACTGACCGTCGGTCAGGCCGGACTTGAAAAATGCACCAAGGCGGAGTAGTTCCCATATCGACGACGCGGCCAAGCTGCAGAATGCGCGCAATGAAACGCAGGGAGGGGCGGTTTCAGTCTGCGAACGTGGCCCTGAAACGTCGCGGGCACCTCGTCCGCTGACACAGTCCATGCCTCGTGACGAAATGACGGGGAGGACTTAAATAATTATCCACTTGTTCTGAAGATGCCCGAGTAAAAAAAAAACGAAAGTTTTTCATCATACTTTTTAATGTGATTTATAAACGCGTAACGCGGACGTGGAGAACGCATGCCGTTTCACTGTCATTCGCACACGGGAAAGTGAGCGTCGATCATCTTGAATTTCATTCAGTCGGTTGAATATAACTTCAACTTAAATGACAAAATATAAATGTTTATCTGATGGGTTCATTGTCCCGGAGAAATCGACAAAAGAAGTTCATTAGCACTATAAAAGGGGGGACCGTAGCAGGTCACGGAGAATTCAATTTGTTTCTGTCGAGTTTCACGGTTATGGACGCGCGCAGCCACGGACCGCGACATATGGTATGTACGTACGTATGTACATATCTGCGATAGCATACGATCTTGTCATGATATACGTGCCTCGTTTAAACGTTTGTTTTTTTGTTTGCGATAAACCGGAAGCAATTATCTCCAAAGCAAAGTCTTTTCTTACATTCTACATATCCGAAAATCTGATTAAACCAAGAAAGTATTTGAATTTACGACGTAAAAGATGATACATTAAAAATATTGGGATTTCTGAAGACTTCGCGCGTCGACTCGCGTTGTGAAAAATAGTGTGCGACGACCGAAGAGTCGAGCGCCGAATAGCAGGCGTCAGGCGTAAAGACCTCTCACGATTTTTTAACGTTCTTAAGTACAATGTATAGCTTTTGGAATTGATCTTGCGAGACGGAAGTCTAAACAAACTTTTATTCAAAATAAAATTTAACATAAAATTTACAAGCTTCAGTTCTCAAAGTTTGTAATTTCTGAATAAAGATTTCTCACGCTGATATTAATTTACAGATACAACAATGAACGGAGCAATTAGTGCTCTTCAATATTATTTTCCGAGAATCTTCTAAAGTTTCCTTTTCTCCAGACTCTTATAAAATCTTTTCTACTTTCTATTACACAGAGACGGCCGTCCAGTTTTGATTCGTCACGACCGCTCGTCGGTTGTCTGACGCGGCGAGGCAATGTGACAGCCGCGCGTTGTATAGTTGCGTTTTCCTGTTTAATAAACATGCTCACAAAGAAATTATTATTTTTTTCGCCGATAAGCCGGAAACGGCGAGGCTGGACGGACGGGAACGTGTAAATTGATGTCTGCGGTGACGGGAATCAATGCCTCGCGGCTCTGTGCGTCCTCGAGAGCGGCTATGTATTCCAAATGCCGCTTATGGCACTGTCCTCTCGTTTAGACCATAAGAGAAAGTCCCGCTGAACATGCGTTAATACCGCGAGCGAACTATATTGCGCGATGCATGCGCCAGACACCTGCGAGATACAGCATTGCGCGTTAAATATTTAATCCACAAAATCAAGAATGCTTGAGAATGTATGGCAAATACTCTTGTCGCGTATTATTTTAGTTCAAATAATACAACAATCTTGTTTCCACATTGTTTCTTTTGCACCACAGAAAAAAATTTCCGGATCGAATGCTATTACACCTGAATGTATCGTAAAATAGGATCGATATAGCGCCAATCATATTTATTGTAGGAAAGTTACTCTCGTCTCAATATAGTAAGCCAATCTTTTTTAATTCGATAGAGGAGAATAAGAATTATTGATTTTATTTTGATATTGTCTTATTTTTACACTAAATGAGGTTGTGAGAAATATAAATGCGTCAAGAATATTTTTATCTCGGTAACAGAAATCCTTTCTGAGGATGTAGAATGAATACAAAATACAGTGACAGTGAGTAATAATTGTATGCTTTAAAGACGTCTCTGGGCTGCGTTTGGAAACATCACCCGAGTGCCTCTGTGTGTCATTTTAGTCTTGTTACTCACCAATGTTAAACAAGGCTAAAATGATACACTGAGGCACTCGGGTGACGTTTCCGAACGCAGCTTTGATGTCGCTAGGACTAAGGAAAAGATATTGACTTTTGCGAGCTATCGGTCAGTTCTCAATATTTAGGTCCGGTTTCACCAACGTTGTTTAACTTTAAGCTTAGCCTAATTCGTTCTTTATTTCTTCCCAACTTTAGAAAGAGACAAACATGAGTCAAACTTAGATTAAAGTTAAGCGACGTTTGATGAAACCGAGCCTTATTCCGTTCAATATTCACTAACGCCCCATTCAATTCTTGATATTGTTGATTAAACTCGGCCTGCAGTCACTTGCTGTACTTTTCTACAGAGTCATTCCTCGAGCCGCGCAAAGTTGCTTTAAATGCACTACAAAACAGCCGCTACGAAAGCAGAATTAATCTTTTTGACATGAAAAAAAGGAAATATATAGTAGCCTTGAAATGCGATACATGTGTCTCACGCGTTTTCTTATTCGCGGCTCGTCCGGCGTGCGAGCGCGTATTAAAAGTCTCACTTCTTACGTGACATTGGCGCATTCTCGAAATATCTTTCTATTTTGCATAAAACAATCCTACCTCGTTTCTCTCTTTTTTTCCCCGCCTCTTTTTTTCCTCGTTGCTGTCGATGCATTGATTCACGGGCGTGTACGCAACAACACCTCGTGTCACGCACGATCGCACATCGTCGTTGCCGCTTTCTTGGCAAGATGATGAAGACGGGAGTATTCAGCAGAATTTCGTGGGGCGAAAAGAAAGCAAAGGGAGAAAATCCGTTTGATCGGAATGCGTAGCATTCTTACGAAAGGGAAAAGTAATGTATTCGGTAGTGCATTACGGAGATTTCTGGATTTGCATTCACAGTGAAATCGAGGGAGAGAAAGAGATATCACATCGAAATATTACAGTACATTAACAAGGTGGAGAATCATCTATCTCCATCATTCATAGTTACCTACACTGAAATACACTTTCCTATGTACCTAAAACACTTTCTGCAGAGTTTCATCGTTTGAAAATTAGTGTCAAGAGTCTTCGTGTTACAAGTAATTGAAAGATTTTTCGCAATTTCAGTTAAGGCAACCTTTAATAGCAGAAGCTTGTTCTTTATTTAGCTTCAAACGGGCTTTACTTGAAAAGTAGTAAAGTTTAATTCGAGATTCGGTTGCGGGAAAGTTAAGCAGCAGCCGATTCCAATTTGATCAAGAAAGTAATGGCTACGTTATGCACCAGTATAGCTTTATGGTGTCTGTACGAAATATCGGTGGAATTTAACTGGAAAACGTCCGGTATACCGTTGAGATCGCTCAAGTGCTCGTGGATATAAAATCTAAGATTGCGTAGAAAGGACTTATTTCTCGAGACTGGTTTCCTAATATCAAAGTCACGTACGCAGACGATGTATACAGTTTGAGTTACATGTTCCTTTTTTAATAATCTACATTTCGTAACAGAAATCGCGCACAGCTGAAATTTCAGCGTAACGATGTAATAAGTAGAAGCACGGGCTCCGGTCGCGCGATTTCTCACGACACTCGATCTGGTCCCGACCGGTGTTTTCGCATTCCGGAAGCAGGCACTTTTCATTACTTCCTGCTGTTCATAAGCGTATGATGGACCGAAGGAAAGTCATTGAACGCGGGATAGGTGCTACCGCCGATTAGCTCACCATTCATCGAGTCCATCCGTTTTGCGAATCGGAAATGAATATATTCGCACGTCGTAATAAAATTAGCGATTCTCCCTGCGCGATTGTGAAAGACCTTCGACAAAGTAAATACCATAAATTTCCGCCGAAACCACGTCGTTCAAAATATATCGAATCACTTTAATGTGGGCACACCGTTTTAATATGGGCAGTAAAATTGAGACCCGTTTTAGGAGGTTCGGTATCTGTAAAACGGGCAACTTCCAGGAAACTCAATTTGATATATTACTTCTCCGTGAATCTCTCCGACAAAAAAATCGTATGTTATTAAGATGACTGAGCTATTATGATAATGTTAGACCATTGAGATTAACGCCGCAAGAAATAGAGGCCTTTTTACTTTCAATGAAAATTTCGTAGCTGTCATTTCTAAAAATAGTCACTTGAAATTCTAAAATCTTACGAATGATGCGCATACAATCGGCAGTCATGTTACCATTCGTCATTACGTACCGGTTGATTTTTCGAGACTTGGTCTACTCCGCACCCTACGTGCGTGCAAGTTTTGCGCAATGCGTGTCATTTTTAAGAGGTAATTACGCTCGAGCCTTGAGATGCGATGCCATTGCAATTCGCAGTCTATCTGTCGCAATCCGCAGCTATTGATCTACATAAGTACGAACCGACTGCTCACTGAACGCATTACTATCGCAATGTACGAGTTATACGTTCGGATGTTGCGTTATAGGCGATCGTGTGTAAACGTTACGCGACGCATAGCGAGCGGATAGATAAAAATTTGATATGGATATCTCGATGACCGCCGATGTCGCAACCACTTTCCATCGCTTCCTGCCGCTTGATCCCGTTGAAAGGCTGCTCGATCCCGTCTTCTCTAGCTAATCCGAAAAGAAAGTGAACGAGCGCGGTGCACTCGGCGATATAAAATCGACTCGACTTTATTCCTCTCTCTCTTGATTCCCTCGTAAAAGGAATCGTGTCGTTTGCCTCTTTGGCGAGGAAGGCGAGGAATTGCTTTTCGCAATCGAGATGATGCTCTTCTCTCGTTTTCTTCTCTCTCTCTCTCTCTCTCTTCCTTCTTTGCTTCTTTCTCTCTTTCTCTCCTCTCGATCGTGCATAATACGATGAAACCAGTTGCCCTTTACTTAGCTTCGTCTTCGGCTTTCCGAGTGTAACGCTGGCATTTATATCTCGCAATTACCGGCTGTGTTAATTAACACCGCGCAGAGAAAGAGGACCGGTGCATTCGTTTTGTTCACCCACAAAACGCAGAGGACAATGAAGCAAATTAGGCGTTAGCGCGAAACCAGAACCCAAATTCGTTTCCTCGAGGTCGAACGAAAGTGATATTCTTTTGTCCACGTAAACTGGGTTTTTATAACATTTTTATAGGATAATTTAATATCCGTTATTTTCTCATAGTTAGGAGCTCGTTTGTCAAGATCGTGAAATGCACCTTAGTTAGTTCCGGCCTCATTTTCTTACACGGAATTTAACGTCATTAAATCAAATGACAAATGAATTAAGCAAATTAAGCTGCTCTCAGAACTCCTTTGCTCACGTAAGTTGGCAAAATTATCTGTTTTATGTTATATGTATAATTTGGGACAATTTAATATTTATTATCCTGTCATATAAGCAGTTGTTGTTGGCTCAACTTCTCCGTGACAAACATCTTTTAGCACGACCAAGTAGTAATAAGATAAACAAAATGTCACACTGATAATGCAAACCATCGTCCAAACTCGTTTCTGCAAGGTCAGGTAGAAAAAACGTATTATTCAGGCGATTTCTACTTTTATAATTTCGCATAAACCAGTCATTCTTTCATTTCTTCTATAGCTATTGTGTGTGCCATTAGCGTCGTTTCCTTAGTAAATTATGTTAGTTCACGCTTTGCAACTTCGTGCGAATTGCTAAACTTGATTTGAAAAAAATTAACGAAGCAACAGTGAAACTAATTAGATGTCATACTGGAAACGTGAACGATGGCCTAAATTCATATTCTATTGTTCGACTGACCTTTAGGTGAAAGTATTTCTTTTCTATGAACTAATTTTATTCTAAGGCGTTTAGACGTTTGCGAAGATAACGTGCTTCTTTTGCGCCGTAGATCACAAAACGCGCAGGTGCTTTTCATTCCCCACGAAATCAATATTTTTACATAACAATTTTAATGCCGATAATTGTGCAGTGTTTCTGAATAAATTTTCGCTTGCGATCGCATTTTACGCGTATAATAATTATTTAAAACTTTATCAAAATTTACGTAACTCAATTTTATAATTTTACTATACTATGCTTTCACTATACTATAGTTTTACTATACTATAGTTTTTGCTATACGTACGAGTGATTTATAAAATGTCGTAAAGATTGATATATTATATATATATATATATATATAACAGATTTGAAAATAAAATGAATAAATTTCATTCAGAAAATTAAAAATTGAAAAATATGCGCAGCACGCTAGAATTGATGATGTTATATTTATTCAATGAAGGTATACTTGTCGGCGAGGAACGGAACGTTGGTATCTTTCTTTAGAAATTTCCGCAAATTGATCGCCATTAAGAATAACAATGCGGAGGTGCGCAAACTTATACTCGAACACGATGTAATCCTGTAATTACTAAATAGCTGCATGAGTAATTTTCGATCAGAGACGATCAGAATTCGTCAGAAACGAAGCAGCGTAACAGATCCCCTCTGTGAGGCATATTTGTGAGAATCTCGGTCCTCGTGATATGACCTATGAAACCGTCGTTATTGTTGCACGAAGGTCGAATATATTACTCGGTTAGAGATCGTTATCCCTTGTTAAAACAGTGAGACACGTGTTTCCCTTTTGTTACAGTGCCATGCGAGACTCCATTGCTTTCGTTACTCCCGTAGATTTCTCCATTCGAGCTATTCTCTTCGATTCGCGATTCTCTCAATTCTTCTGAAAAATTGAATCTCGATGTATCTCGTAGAAAGTAAGTTTTTCAAGGGAAAAAAGAAGTTATCGCAATTGCTCAGATATTCTTTCTTTTGCAAAGCTTTTGCAAACGTTGCTGCTTGAGAGGCTAAACGGAAAGTAGAAATCAATAATTTTTAATTAATAAATAAATTAATTAGATTACAAATAAAGTGTATAGAGATTTTCTCTTCGCAATTACTCAGATATTCTTTCTTTTGCAAACGTTGCTGCTTGAGAGGATAAACGGAAAATAGAAATCAATGATTTTTAATAAATAAATAAAAAGATAAATTAGATTACAAATAAAGCGTGTAGAGATTTTCTCGTCCACATTTTATTTTCAACTATTTTCATCAATTTCTTTAAAAGAAAATAAATGTGTTAAATCTTGAGTCTTTTTGACGTGTGATCTTTTTCTGGTGAAGTGATGTTTTTATTAAAATAAATTGATATAATATTTTCGAGCAGTTACTAGACAGTTGTATCAACTTTTGTCTAGTAACTGAGAAGTAAAACTACTTGGAATCCCAATTAAGACGTAATGCTTTTCTTACAGTTATTTCGCATAAAAAATGAGCAAAATCTGAACCCAATTACTGGACAAGAACAAAACAATAAGTAGTTTAATAAATAATAATCTATTAATGCTAGACAGTAACTGGGCAAATGTCTAAGCGGCCTGGCATATCTTTTTACCAGGAAAACTGCTTCAGCACTGACACATAAAACTCCATCAAGTTCTTGTCCATTTTCTGTGCAGTATTGTTAAAACTAATGAGAATGCAGTAATACTAGACGGTAACTGGAAGAGTATCAGGAGAAACTGGATACATTTCTACCAGGGTTTTTTTTATTACAGATTATATACTTTTAATTAAAATTAATTATGCAACGCTTTAATATTATTAACTTTTCTGTCTCATATACGTTATATTTAAATATCAAGAGGCGCAGAACACATTTTATAATTGAAGATTAATTTACATAAGCAGCTTCCGCGCATGCTATTATCTTTTTAACGAGTTCCCTTAATTTATTTTTAACGATTCTGTTTTTTTCCAAAAGTTTCATTTTATATTCCGATTATATCATAAAATAATCGTACCGATACGAGCAACTCAGGATTGTGCTCCCATAAATATTAACTGAAGTTAACTGAAGTGGACATTAAATTGACTAGAGATTAACTTATTTTTTGTCTACATGTCTAGCAAAAGAATTACCCAAATCTCAATTCATTTTCGCCAATCTTCAATAACGAGCACACCCAATTATAATTAATACCCCGCTGATTTGCATTTCACGCGGCCGAGTTATTAAAATAAATTTTTCATAAATAACACGTGGAGTTTGTAAACAATTTCAAACCCCGACGCATCGCGAATTCTTTTCGGGACCTGGCGCTTTTTTTGAAAGAGTTCCGAAGGCCATCGATCCTCTCTTTCGTCTCCGCGCGGCGATCAAGTATCGGCTTCGGCGCGAAATGCGTTTATTCGCGCGAACACCCTAGGTTCTGCGTACGTCTGTGTCTTCTGACGCGAGCCTATTCGGCGTTAATCCGATGCAACGAAACTTTCTTTCCGGGATCGCCCCCGTCGTACTCGCGCGCGTATACCTATTCAACATCGCACTCTCGTTTCTCCGCGCGGCACGGCAGTTCTGTGAGTTTCATGCACGCGTGAACTCATCGCGACGGCTAGTTTCGATTCTTCATTTTCACATTTCGTCCACCGGGGGGGGGGGGGGGGTGTGGCAAAGAATTATATAATCCCGGGATTTCTTTATTGCGTCGGCTGACAAAGCACCTATCTCTTTCCATCCGCTCCTTCGAGCACAATTATAGACTCTCCTTTTCTCTTTTGTTAACCGTACCGGTCGCGATGACGTTGAACGATGAACTTTGCTAATTCCAATAAATGGACGGACATCGTTCCCATTAACTTCTCAGGGATCGGGCAAGGAAACGACGTGTCCAAGTACGTAAATTAATAAATGTCAAGAGCGCGACGGAGTTTCAAGTATGCTCGTGGCTGTATTAGGCGCTAATTACCCTCGCTTACGCTCTCATTAACGAGACAACGATATTTTCTGTTTCAGCGATGTGACGCAACCAGTCGGGAATATTTTTATGCAAAATGACTCGCGCCCTTGTCCTTCTCTGCATGGCCATCATTCTACCTCTCGTACGATGCCACAAGGTAAGAACGCAGCCAAGTATCGCCGAGACGCCCAAGGACACTGTTATCCCGTGCAATTACCTCTTTAAGACAAAGAATACGCGTGTCCGCGGGCGCGCTCGCGAGAGGATAATTCCGCTGAATTAAAGCGAACGGCCGCAGAATACGATGACGACTCTAATTCACGTTAATCACGTCGCTGCGAGGTAAATTCACGGTACGCGGGCAGCGTCCTTTTGATTTACGCGCGTGTCTCTATTTACTCAAGTAATCCACCCTACCCTTTCCTCTTCCCGTTTGCCATTAATTTTGCAGAATATAATTTCAACGCGCACATGTGTCGCTCTCGAGGAGTCCCTCGTTTAATTCGTGCGCGCGCGCGCGCCTTGACGTTTGATTATTATTTAGCGCGATTACGGCACGGGAGAAATTCATTAGCTTGAGTAATGTGGGAGAGAAGGAATTAACGACGCCGCATAATTCCCCGCGCGTTGCTCGCGATTGTAACGTTGGGTGCGCCGGCTATTTACGAGGGAATTATTCCGACGATCATCGATTATCGCGATGGGATTTGCGCGGAAACAGCTCCAAGCTTCTTGTGTCCTTTGACTTAATGTCCTTTCAGCTTATCCGCACGTTGTTGCGCGCGATAAAATTAAAAGTCGTATCCACGCGCGAATTTATACATTTTCTATTGCTAATCCGATGTAAAGAGATGTAAATGCGAGGTACACCGATAGAAAAATATGTAGTATTTGAAACTATAATTGCACAGTGTAATAGTTATAGCCAGGAATATCAGTTTTATAATATTATTTTGGTTTATGACAACTATATCATAAGTTGCATGGACCAATATTGTGTCTATGAGAAGTATAATACGTTGTTAGGTCAACCATTACTTACGTAGTTGGAATAATTATAAAAACGTGGTTGGCTCCTAAAATGACTAGAAATTATAGTGAGATTGTGGTAACAGCAACCATTTATTTCTATCAGTGTACTTTTAAGCTTGAAGGTTGCAATTGTCCGTAATCAAAATTTCAATTTGTCTCGTTACACGCGGAAAGACCGGCTAAGGCAAGAATAACTAAAATTAAAATGCCGTACAAATAGTAGGGGCATCTACAACATTGTTTTGTGTTGCAACACTCACTAAGTTTGCTGCACAAAACGCATGTGCAGTTGTCTCCACTATCTTATCATACCAATAAGGATATGACAACCAGATATAGCTATCCCAAATATTACTATTTATTGGGGCTGTGCCAACCCTAATTAGACATGTCGTAACCATAACGGTCTCTCCGTGTTCTCATCAGATTAGCCACTCGTCGAATTTATTCTTAAGACAAGGTGCAAGTGCGAAACGTACGTTTTCACGAAATGGGGCCTGTTAACTGGAGATTAATAGCACTGACAATTGCTACGTACCAACGGTAACGGTCTCGTAATTAAGAAAGCACACGGAGAAAAAAGAAAGGATTGCGATTAATGGCACGTTACGACTCAGCACGCGTCGGTTGAGCGCGTCATCTTGTCGTAGATAATCATCACGAGCGTGGTCAATGGCCGGCTCTCCTCTAACTTACGTAAGAACCTCGCGCACCTCGAAATTGCGATAAAATCATCGAACCATTCGACGCTGTTTAACCACCTTGCCTTACTTTCGATTTTTTTTTTCGAGAAATTTAAAGTAATCGCGCAACTCGTGTTGCAAAGTCCGCGTACGTGATGGCGATTGGCGAGAAAACTGGAGCGAAAGAGCGATCGACATAAAGATTCTGTTAAAGCAAGATATCGACAATTAGTGTAAAAATTGCCGATAGTTTTAATCGACGATTTAAAATTGGGCCCGTGCAAATTGTACAAATTATTGTTGAATTATTTGCGAAAGCGTTAATTTCTCGCACCGGACAATTTCTGTGAGAAAATTTCTGACTCAGACATCCGTTCATACGTAAGACAGATTAAATTGATTAAGTTGTGCACGAATAATAATTGCAGTAATATTTTTATCCGACTGTCCGGTACTGCCTTGTGTTATTTCGTATCATTTCATAGACAGCTATCGGAGTGTAATATGATTTTTTATTGGATCGTAATCAATATGATGTCAGCACGCGACAGGAATTACGTTAGAATTAAATCAAAAGCGACGTAGGTGCAATCAATCAATAAATAAATAGCTCGTGGGGATTTCAATAAAATACGTTCGCCGCGGCAAACGCATTGAAACACTTGTATAGGTAATAAACTGCAAAGGCATGCATCGGTGATAAAAATGTTAAAAGGTTGCGCGTTTTGATTAACGTTCACGTGTGCAGGCGCGTGTCCCGTCTGCGGAATGAAGCGCGAGAAGCGGTTGCGAACGCGAGTGTCGATAATAGATACTTTAAACATTGTAATCACATAAAGAGGCGCTTCTCTCGATAGCCGTTAAATCATTCGCGGATAGACATCGCGGACCGGTCAGTCGACGGCGCGCTGACTTACGTAAATCTCCGGTCGTTAGGAAACGGTACAAATAATTACTTTCAGATGAGAAATGCGCTCCGGCAATTTCCGGCAGTCGTTCCACGTGATTTACATGATTTCGCGAGTGCACTTGTTGCACCGCAAGAGAGAGAGAGAGAGAGAGAGAGAGAGAGAGAGAGAGAGAGAGAGAGAGAGAGAGAGAGAGAGAGAGAGAGAGAGAGAGAGAAGGAGAAAGAGAGACCGAAAGCGAAACCGGAATGCTCCTAAACCAAGAAAGTAATCTACTGTGCACAGAAGGGGGAGAAAAGAAAGACGGCGTTTCTACCGATATCGGCGGTTACGCTCGCAGACGCGTGAAATACATTACGATTAAAACTCGTGTCACGGTTGACGGGTATTACAAAATTCATTGTCGGATCTGAAATCGTCCCGATAAATTCTCGATCATTTG
>NW_011967197.1:420881-447355 GCF_000949405.1 Vollenhovia emeryi
GAGAGAGAGAGAGAGAGAGAGAGAGAGAGAGAGAAGGAGAAAGAGAGACCGAAAGCGAAAACCGGAATGCTCCTAAACCAAGAAAGTAATCTACTTTTCACAGAAGGGGGAGAAAAGAAAGACGGCGTTTCTACCGATATCGGCGGTTACGCTCGCAGACGCGTGAAATACATTACGATTAAAACTCGTGTCACGGTTGACGGGTATTACAAAATTCATTGTCGGATCTGAAATCGTCCCGATAAATTCTCGATCATTTGCAGGTCGTCTTGACGTGGAATTGCTCGTGCACACGTGACGCGAGGTAGATTTAAAAGGATCCTTACACCGGAACAAGAGTATTAAAGAAATTAATATATGATAAAAAAAAGTAATTGGTAACCGTCAGTGTTTTCTCGACCATATCTGGCATCGTTAATTTAATACAGAAAATTTCTTGCGAAAAATATTACCCCAGCCAGGGTTTGAACCTGGACCCTCCCTACACTCTAGGCGGGCGTCTCACCAATTCGGCCACCGGAGGCATACAAAAAAGTAATTGGGTTTAGAAAGGTCGAAGGTAATTTTTAAGTGCACAAAATAGTATTATTGCTTAAAAAATTCTTATATTTAATACAGATACATTTCGAATATAAAAATCTGGATTTTACAAAATCGCAGTTACGTTTAACGGAGAATTTCGAACATTCGAACAAGCACGTACATATCTTGTCGACGCTTTGTTAGGAGCGAAACGGTCGCTCGTAGCGCAAATCGATCGATCGATCGGAGGCTCGGCAATAATGAGCGAAAGTGATCGACCTTAGAACTCCCAGGGGCTTCGATCGATTTCCAGCTGCAGCTCGATTTCTGTGACACGGCGCGCAAGCAAAGCGCCGCGCTGTGAAATGGTAGAAGCAGACCTTGAAACGCGATTGGAAAACAGAATACGCGTGCACACCCGTTAATTACGGGCCGCCGCAGTAAAACCGGACGGGGCTACGATTCTGAGAACACTTGAAAAATCGCCGTCCCGACCTAAGCGAGCTCCTCAGCCAATTACAGCGATTGTTACGAAAAAAACGTCACTTTAAATAAAATTTGCATACCGGTGCACGAGCGGCTAATGTAATTTATTCAAACTAGACAGATGTTAACTTTTAATTTGTACACGGCAATTGCTTTGTATTTAGGATTTACAGTATATATTTACCGGGGGCGAGAGAACTTTGTTTCATTTTATTACTGTATACGCGGTTGACACAAGAGGTATTCTCTTTATGTCACTTAATGAAAGCCTCTTGCATTATAATACGTCGTTATTTAATCGCTCTTGCTGCCTGCATTGTGAAACGCGAAATTTCAGTCGTGGATTAATCTACAAATTCCGAGCCGTGATAGCTCGTTCGTGACGTAACTTTTTACAACACGAAACGTGATGTCTTTTCGCCGGCGGCGCTACCATTCCCGATCACTGTGTCCACTTTGCTTCGCTATTCCCACGATATTGATACAACGGGGACAATACGCCGATACAAGAAATCGCTTTAAAGGCCGATACAAAAAAAATAAAATAAAACGGACGGAACCGGAGCCTTTGGAACTTTCAAGACGCGCAAGCGAAAAATTATACGAGATGGCGTAATGACCAATAATGACTAAATTGCGAATCCCGGAAGCTAGACTTATACTCGCACAAAAGAATCTCGCGTATTCTTTCTCTACCACGTTCATTTCTCTGCGCGAATAATTACGAGTAAACGCACGCAGGAAACGTCGTTTACGTCAGACAAATTAGCAGAAGTCCCTTTCGATTTGTCACTTCGATTGAGATGCGCGCCGCGTACCCATTCGCCTTTGCGCCATTGTGTTACACGCCGTTTCGCATTTAGGAAGCCAATTCTATAAGCGTCGCGATCGATTCGCGGCGTTTATCTCGTCGCGGATTTATTCACGAGGCGATCGATAAAGCGCGCCTTGCCGAGATTACGACGGCCGAGATCTCGATTACGTAAGAATATTGCGACACCCACGCATTCACCTAAACCCATTTGTGTTTCAGATCCACGAGCACATGACAAGGGAAGAGATGCTATCGGTGTTTTACACGGGACACGAGTCCGGTAATAACAGTAAAAAAAAATGTAACTCACGCGTTATCCTTTCCGTTCTTTTTTATACCTCGTTTCTTACGGCTTAAAAAAAGCATCGGGTCACCAATGATATTCAAACGTAGAAATGCGATTTTGTCAAAGATAATCGGATGGCTACTTTAATTCGTTGCGCCTGTACGAGGTATTTTATAATTAAAAAAAAAACACCCGAACGCATCACGTTGTTCCTCGTGAAACTCGGAATTTGTTTTTCCGCAATAAGAATACTTTTGTGCCTGACGTCGCATCGCTTGACCGGGGAAAGAGTCATCGTTCTTCAGAACGAAATCCATTAATTCTGTCGAAGTAAAATCCGAATTTAGCGACGAATACGTTCCGCCCAGAGCTTTATCCGCGTGGAATTTCCATCTTTCTCGTATTCTCAACGCGTCCCTGGCAAAGAAATTAAGGCTCAGAGGCACAAAATATTTTTCACGCTCGACAACGGGCCGTTAAACTCCAGTTCTACGTCGTGAATCATTATCGATGAATATTCATCTCGATTCCGTCATTCGAGAATCACCGTTTTGACGATCTTAGAAAGGATCTTCATTGCCTGTCGTCGGGCTTTTGATATTAAATGATTTCTTTTTTTTTGCCACGGCCACTCTCGAGTCTCGACATGAGAAATTGACGGCCAAGAAACACATTAATTTCGAACTGCCAATTGCAAAGCTGACTGCGTTGTGCAAAACGTGTATGTAAAGAATTGTACAGCGTTCAGGTTAAAAACTCAAACCCTTTTAAAAAAAGAAAAAACATCTTCCGAGGGAACGAGAGCTCAAAGATTTTCCGGACATAAACGCATTTTCCACTCTCAAAACCGCAGTGCCGCCCTACGAAGTCGTGCCTGTGTTGCACACGGTGCATAAGAGGAGCGTGGACGCGAAACCGCAGATTCACCTGAAGGCCTTCGGCAAAGATATCAGCCTTTCGTTGAAACCCACGGAAGGACTATTGACGGCCAACAGCCTGCCGATGTGGACTGTCACCAGGAACGCGTCGCAACCGGACGGCCTTCGTTACGAGAGGGTGAAGGATGTAAGTGATCTCCTTTCGGCATAATTAATCACCGAGAATTTTACAATTTTGTTCGAAATTCCGATTCTCCCCGTCTCTCGATTGCCAGACTGAATTATCTGAAGATAACTGATCGCGTCTTTTGTACAAGGAGCCCTTGAAAATCGAAGGGAACGTAACGCGAGGTTCTGAAAATTTACTTGATCGTTCGGTCGGATAATTATACATTTCCATCCGATCGGCATCTAACGAACCGAGTGATCCAATTGTTCCAGGTCGATGTGGATATCGGTGACATTTATCAAGACACGGAGAACATGGCTTCCATTCTGCTACACCGAGACACGAATGGGAAAGTGCGCGTTGTAAGCGGCCATTCTTTCTTAATGTCCCTTTCGTCACCACCCTATTATTGCGGGTCGTCTTTCGTCAACCGACGCGACTCGCTTAGGACCTGTGTTATAATTACAGTAGTATCGCAATTCGCCGTACCGCACGGCGTAACATTTTTACGGCGACGAACGTAAAGCGACACTACCAGAAACAACTGCTATAAGTATAATACAATCGTATGAGCGTATAAAAATTGGCGAGAGATTCGCTGGACGCGCGACTAACTCGTACTTCGGACCACAACTTTATGTCCTACGGGGATAAGGAGTATCTCTCTTTTATATTTTTTAATTTTTCCTAAATTGTTCGCTCTGCTATGAGATTAATTTATGATCGTGCGGAAGTGAAAACGGCGGTCGCGTATACGACGAGTCGCGCGCACCGGCGGAGATTTATTATAAGTAATTAAAATGTGTGCTGGAGCGAGTGTATCTGGCGTGCTGCTCCGTCGAACGGGGCCGGCATCTCATCGTGAGTTATGACATCTATTTTATGGACACCTACCCAGTTTCGTTATCCTCGCGAAACAGTCGTAAACTGCTCTTCAACAAATGAGTAAGGCTAGCCGTATATTTAGTGAGCAGCCGCATCGCTTGCTCAAATCTGAGATGGAACATTCTCCCGTGGAAGAACACGGAGGCGTTCGTGGCTCCCTTTTATTTTAAACAATTCGAAGAGAAAGAAGCTTTTCGCGAGCCAGCCGATCGCTTTGTTCTCTTCACTTGAAAAGGTCATAATGAAATTTTTAATGCACACTTATCTCAATGGCTATTGTGGATAGTTGAATGAAATGTTATCGTTACGTACGGCCGCGGCATTAAAGTCACCTGAATACCGGCGATATCGCGGTTTTGACATTTCGATCATGCACTCGCGGTCGACGTCTCCCTCGCCTTGGTCGGGACGAGGTCCGTGAAGGGTATCCACGAAGATAGAAGTCAATAATCATCTGCGTATCGGTCCTACCTTTCGCCGCGGCCTGCAATTTCAAGAGGGAGAGAAAGAGAAAAAGAAGAACGTTGTATTCCTAATAATTTTGTGTTCAAACAAGCGTGACTTGATCTCTCTTACAAAGCTCTTAATTGCCCGTCTAGGAAGGAAGCGGCTACACAAGATATTTTCCTCGTGTTCGTGTGCATTTATCGCACGTACAATTTTCGTGGTACGCGAAATCTTCGCGATTTGCTCGCCACGCCACCGGATATTGCAATTATTCGCGATTCGAGAGATGCAACTACAAGACTCCTCGCAAACTTTGAGACTGATACAATGCGAATTTTCTCTCATACTCTTACTGAATATCGACAGAACTAATTGAGAGAATGGATTAGTATTACTTTAAAATCTGGAATATAAATAGAATAGTTAATTGCGATTTTTAGCTACGCGGGGTAAAATTCGTAAAAGATTAACGAACAATCCAAATAATTGTATTACTAATTGTGGGCCCAAAATGGGTTGCTGTCTTTTTTCCCCAGAGTATCCATGTGGAGCAAAGATCCATCGTTAACTCGATATTTCGGCGAAAATGTCCCCTTTCTGTTCTCACTGGCTCAATCGCTGTTACTCCCGGGATGCCTTTTGCAGCGAGACAGAATTGAATTTCGCAAGCAAACCGCGCTACGTGCGTCGAACGTCCGCATGCTTTACCCGAAAGGTCGGGACGATCTAAATTACGCTATTACGCGCGAGATCATTATTCGCGATGCAAAATACGTGTAATATAACTGGCGCGCGGGCGAGAGCACCAGTTGCATTGCAATCGCGCCTTATATCTCGCCGGAGTCGTGAAAGTTAATTGTTCGGCAGGAAAAACCGCTCGTTTTCACCAGGAGGGAGATTTCGGCGGATCCGCCGCGACGGGACTGATCTCTCCCGGTGACTTCGACGGCGCGTGGGAGTCGCAATGAAATTTCAACGCGGGGGCAAGAACGTAATATCGTCCGTGCGCGGTCGCGTATATACACATAATGCCGTCTGGTCTTACATAACGCGCCGTAAAAGCGTTGTTCTAAGTGACCCCGTGCTGTCCTGACCTTTCGCTTTCACTCCCCCTCCTCCGTGATATCTGACCAGTGCACCTCTCGCAGAACGAGCGGCACGATCGTGCCCGGATCGGGAATACCGTAGGAGAGTAATTTGACTCGCTGCAAAGCGCTCGCTCGCGCGGTGCGCCCGGACTCGATGGAAACGCTCGATTTAACACGGCCCTCAACTCTAACGCGCCGTGATTCATACGCCGCGATATTTATACGTGCAATATTCAAATCTTGCACAATTCGGCGAGAGACGCGAACGGACACGAGTCGTCTGTTAATTATAGATATTAGCCGGTCAGTTTGTACACGCCGATCAAACTCGCGGCTATCCACTTGGAGTCGCCTCGTAGTTTATGCGGCGAGATTATTAATTTCGATCGCTTCGTTCAAGTTTACTCGTTACATAACGCTCACGAGTCGTATTTTTTTTTCTTGATTTATCATCATCTCTCTACTTATGTAAGGCTTGTGGGGAGAAACATTTTATCTATTAAAAACATCGCGGTTGCTCGGGGAGACCATTATCGGTTACAATTATAGTCGCACTTAATTACGAGGAAGTTTATGGTGCGATACGTGACTACTTGAATGTAGTTCACGTAATCTAGCCGTGAGTCATTTCCTAAAGACGATCTTTGACGTTATGGTCTTTAAAAAGGAAGGGAAAAAGTATCAAGGAAGTGCCGCTTTATCGTTGCGCCAAAAAATAATCAAATATAAATTAGATTTTCCTTAACTTTGTATTAAATTCAAATTAACTGTTTCGGTGACAGTTGACTCTACATTGCACGGCTATCTGCGTTTAATGAAACACTTAACTAGACCTGATGAATTGCTCTATTAAAGCGTACATCTTTTCGCGTAGGATGGAACCATCGGTTCGGAATTAATTATTCGGCCACTGCCAGAACGGGTTCTACAAGAAGTAGTGAGCAAAACGCCAGCTTTTCACGAACCCGAGCTACTGCCCAACGTAACTAGTGACGAGGACTTGGAGCGCACAAGTCACCACATCGTTTTCAAAAAGGTGGCTCGACCCGCCGGCGACGAGTACAGCGACTTTTGTGAGTACAACATGTGTGTCTTTCTCTTTTCGATCGCGTTAGAGTCGACCGTTTACCCTGCCGGAAATAATTCTACAAAATTCTACAAAGCTATAAAATATAACTGCCAGAATCTAAAAAATTGTACGTAAATTTAAAAAGTGTTATAAAAGTCAACATAAAAATGCTAGAATTGGAACACTTTTGTTAATTTTTGTAATATTCTGCAAGTAAGCAGATGCTTTAATTCTTTAAGATTTTGTTGTTTCTCAAATTTTTAAAACTAGTAAAGTTTTGTACTAATTTTTATAAAATTGTACATTTTTATGAAATACTACGTGCAACAATTTCTTGTTTTGAGAACATTGTAATTTGTGATACTATTTCGTAGATATTTTTACAAAAAATTAATGTTTCAACGAAGATATGAAAATTTCTACAAATTTCTATTTCAAGTCAATGTTTTGTAATTATTTATAGAACTTTTTTCCGCTAGGGTAACTAGTAAAGACCTAAAAAATATATATATATGTCATGAGATTGCAAATATATGTGCAAATGTTTTCAGCGCTCATGGAACCCGACCACTTAGCCAAGAGGTTTAGAATTAAGCGTTCGATCAATAGCAGATCGAGGCGCGAAGCACCGTACGTCATTTACCCGGAAATCCTTTGCATTGTGGATTACGATGGGTACAGGTGAGAGTCGGCTAATCATCATCGACAACGAGAAGAGAGTTATATATTCCTCTCGCGCGAACATTCCGCGGATCCGCGCCGACAGATAATACACAATCTCTCGTAGCGCGCTTAAACGAACGCGACTCTTCTCGTTTCAGGTTGCACGGCGGCGACAACGTACAGATAAAGAGATACTTCGTGTCCTTTTGGAACGGGGTTGATCTGAGGTACAAGTTACTGAAGGGGCCAAAAATACGTATCAGTATAGCGGGGATAATTATCTCAAGGGTAAGAGATTAGCGCTCGAGTTGATTGATAAGACAATTGGCGGTTCTTTTCGCGAAATATATAAATTTCATTCGTCGGGCTTAGTAATCGAGTAAAAGGAAAGGAAAAACGATCGTCGAAGGCGGAAGCTGCGATCAGACACGTTGAAAGTTGCTGTTACCGACGGCGCGTCCCCTCCGCGCGTATAAACAAAGACAAAATTGTATTGTACCCAGGGACGAGACGCGACACCGTACTTAGAAAGGAATCGCGTGGGAAGAGACGCAATCGACTCGGCAGCCGCTCTGACTGACATGGGCAAATACCTTTTCCGGGAGAGGAGACTTCCTGTATATGACATCGCCGTCGCCGTTACAAAGTAAGAGTGCCCGATCCGTAAAGCGGCCTACGTGCAAGTGCCTGTAACTTGACGTAGCGGCCGAGTGCCCGCAGAAACGATAAGCTCACTGATAATTCAAACGTCTCTATTATTATTTGTCAATCCAACGAGCACTCATTAGCACGTGACGTAAACGAGCGAAGCGCGGACATGCATCGTGAATGAGCGTTGGATTCCTTAGAAGCAATTCAATTAATTTCAATATTCTCCGTTTCCTCTTTTTTTTTGCGCCACGACCGATAATACTTATTACAATTCTCACGTGTTATTCTCTCTGATGATTTCATACTCTCGATTTTTATCCCGCAAAACAGGTATGATATGTGCCGTCGTAGGAAAGGCGGCCGCTGCACTAAGGGAACTGCCGGTATGGTTTGTTACATAGCGATCACGCTTTACTCTTTTTTTTTTCTTAATTTTCGTAACGTACAGCATTTTCGCTAGCTTGTATATAGTTGACGGTATTGTTGACGGTACACGCAGTAAATGGTATATAGTCTAACAGGTACGGTAGAGCGTCGTTCGGGGATGTCTTGGGATTCTTGGGGGAAGATATTCTGTCGTGAAATCTGAGAATCGGGACGCAGGCACGCGCCAATTAGCGACGCGAGAAAATGCTCGCCGGCGCGAAGCGCAGCTTCAGACAAAAATATCTTCCTCGCATGGTCCCCCGTAATGCGACGAGTGAAATTAGGGACTTGTAATCGGTGTGTCTGCGTGACAATGCACTTGTAATTCACCAGAGCTTCTTACGCACACGCTCGAGCAAGGCAGGAGCGAATGAGGAGTGGGTATGCGGTACCACTAATCTTAATTTAATTAATAACGCATAATCCGCGGCCGCGAACGCCGTAACACCGGACGATCGTGCCAATTGCGTCACGCACGTGGATCCGTAAAAAATCGAGACGTATCGCTGAATATACGAACTATCGCGCATCTCCGGGCAGACTCGTTTGGCATTTGCATCGGAAAGTCATAAAAATCGACGCGAGTTTCCTGTAGCTCCTTAAAAACGTGCCTAGGTATATGGTGGATTCGTCGAATTATTCGTGTACGCGTAAGTTACGTAATTCTGCGTAGATCGAGCCACCATATACAATATAAATCTTTCTTTACTCCCCCGTGGGATTCGCGATACTTTTTTTATTAGGTGTATTTTGCAACACTACGCGGAGAGAATTTTCTCTTTAAATTCATCCTGAAAATCATGGTGATCGTGGGACAACGCGACATTTCGAAGAATTTTATGAGAGTTTTCTGAAATTTCGCCATACATTTTACTAATAAATTGTGTACTAAGTATAATTGTACTAGCAAACAGTATGGTAAAATTTCAAAAGACTCTCGGTTGATCGAAAAATTGATCATATTTTTCATCGGATATACAATTCAATCCGACACGTCCGTTTGTTATTATGTAATTGGATTATCCGATTATATTTAATCGAATATTTTTCTCGGTGTGAATATCTTTCGTCCGAACTCTATTATGAATCAGTCCGGACTAATAAAACGAGCGAGGCAACCGTGCACGTTCGTTTATGCAGATCTGCGTGATTTACAATTTTGCAGCTTGTTAGACGAATAATTTTGCGAATCCCCGTTTCGATTACGAAAGAGCGTGAACCATACGAGCGTGAAGTCTCGCACAATAAATCGAACCCGCGACGCCCGTTGCGTTTAATCGAAATGCCAGCTCGCAATCGCGCAAAATTGATTAATCGATCCCGATGCAAAATCACCGCTTAATAGGCGAACATTTATTCACGCACCAGACGCGTACAACGCGTTTTCTTTTTTCTGCTTTTATTTATTTATCAATTTTTTTATTTAATATTCCATTAGCCACACGCGCGCGCGCTTCCGCAACACGCGTTTCTCCGAGGCTGCCTCCGGAAAGGAGCGTGTTTAATTTTTCTTTTTTTTCCACTTCTTTTTCTATACGCGAAGAATTTCTGACAAGGACTGTGAAACCGGCGCAATATCGGCGCGTGTGACTGGCACTGCGCGGCGATCGTTTTCGCGCGTCTAAAACATCGAAAATCCGTCCACGCCGAAATTGTGCCGGTGCTCGCAAATCCTGGTTTTTGCGAGGACATTCGTTCGCTTCGCGGGTGTGTTTGCTTTCGATCACACGCAAATCCGCATTACTGATTATCGCAAGGACATCACGGAACTTTCTCTCAAATGGCAGGGTAGTGTGTCACACTGTTATACGTGGCGGTCAGGTTTCTCGAGAGGATGATCATCATTTGTGCTCCAACCCGCGAGAAATCCAGGGAACCACGGCTCGAACCGAGTCGCTTCAAACTCGTTCGAGGCGACGATTCCGCGCGACTGTGTCCTTTACATGTGTCTTTTTTTTTTAAATCGTTCTCTTGTGCAGTATCGCAAAAAGGATTGATACGAGTGTCTGAATTCCAACTGTCTGAATGTTGTCTGTCCCGTGACCAGGTCAGAAATGTCACCGAGCATGAAATCTATATGATAAAGAGTATTTTTTTGTTATTGCATTGCAGATTAGATATGTGCAGGAGGCAATACGCGAATGATGTGTGCAATAGAGGAACCGCAGGTACGTTTTTTTTTTTTTCGAATCCAAGAAGAAGGGAACCAGTTGTCTTTTACTTTTTTTTTAGCTTTCTCAACTTTAAGTCTTGCACATTACGCACTGCCTTACAAAGTTTCAACCTCCAGATTTCCAGTTTTTCGGTATTTAGCGCGAGTTAAACAGATATGCAAGCCGGGCGAATTAATTCGATGGAAATCTGGCAAAACTTGAAAGTCGAAAGTTTCAGAGAGTAGAAACGCTCAGAGTTCTATTTGCTGCTTTTAATTTTTCCGAGACTTCGAAGGCAATCGTACAAGTCACTCAAAGCGAGCTCCCCGTTACATACTTTACTTGCGTCAGCTGAATATTAGATCTACTTTATTTCTAATGTGCCTCATACTCTTCCCTTCTTGCGTAATGATTTTCGGGCGTCACGCGCGCATCATACGAGACTGCAATTTCGGCAACGAGAAGCAGTTGCCTCTTTCGAACTCTGCTGTTCCCTCGCACAGTTGCTTAAACCTACCTCTATGTGTGTTTATATCTATTTTGCATATACGCCAGATCTCGATACCTGTACAGTGGCGGATCGAGACGATTTAGGCGATTTGAGGCGCACCGCGACTCGACGGTCCGCACCGATATCGCTGAGAAAAACGGAAACGCGCGAACGCGAAATCTAACGAAGTAATCCGCCACTGTATCTCTACACGAGTGTTACTATTTCCGCATTTTATGTACATACCATCGTCTCACGGTCTCTTATGCACCGAGTATCGCGTTGCCTCGCGATTTCGGTGACGCATCCCGCACGCGGCGAGAGAAACATCCGGAAGAAACATTCGCTGAAAATTCAACTTCCTCTCTCTCTTATTCTCTTTTTTTCCCCCCCTTTTTACATTCCGCCTGCGCTCTTTGTTCTGTATCTCTCCTGGATAATAATTCATGACTCTTTGTATATCTTTGGCTGCATTACACTGTCACGGATCGTGGTCTTTGGTAAGTCTCTGAAATCACAGCAAGACGCTAAAGAGAGATGCGCTTTACCCTTTTCCGTAATCGATCGATAGTGAATCGGGGGAGAAATCGAGGAAGGGTGGGCGACGACATCGGCCGATTCGCCACGCGGATCATCTCGAACGTGAACCACCGCGGTACCTTGGGCTAACTCTCTCGTTAACCATTGGGCGACGCGAATTAACGCCGGATGCATGCCGCATATTATATCGACATGACTACTCGTTTTTAACATCTATCCGCAAGCGGATTAATCATATTAATCCTCGTAGCGCGGAAGCTCGAGATACTAGCAACATCCATTGGTGTATTAACAAAACGTTTCTTCACCGTATAAACCCCGTGAAATCGCTTCACAATCTTCCCGTTAAAAAGTAACGTAGCTTTTAACGAATTTCAATCAATCTTGTCTATTTCATTGCTCTTTTATTACTTTTCAACAGTAGACACCTGAACTTTCCCGAATCGCGCAGCGTTGCATTTAATTTCTAAGGAAAATTCTGATTTATTTTGAGCCCCGTTCAGCAATTTTTCAGTAACTCGTTTCACTTCTCGTCCCGATTTCTTGTAGCTACTTTCGGCAAAAAGATTGCCACGCGGAAAATCTGAAAGAAGATGGAAGCGTTAACGAGTGCTTGCGGTGGAGACACGCTTCTGTCGCTAATTTAACGAGACAGCCCTGCCGGAAATAATTCTACAAAATTCTACAAGAAACTTAAATATAATTGCCAGAATCTATGAAATTTTACGTAAATTTAAAAAGTGTTATGAAAATCAACATGAAAATGCTAGAATTGGAACATTTTTGTTAATTTTTGTAATATTCTACAAGTAAGCAGATGTTAATTCTTTAAGATTTGTTGTTTCACAAATTTTTAAATCCAGTAAAGTTTTGTACTAATTTTTACAAAATTGTACATTTTCATGAAATATTACTCGCAATAATTTCTTGATTTGAGAACATTGTAATTTGTGGTACTATCTTGTAGATATTTTTACAAAAAAAATAAATGTTTCAACGAAGATATGAAAATTTCTACAAATTTCTATTACAAGTCAATTTTTTGTAGTTATTTATAGAAATTTTTCCGCTAGGGAGCTTGCGTTAATACCGAATACGATTCTGATAGTAACAAAGTAGTGCAACCGTATTCGATGTACACGCACGTAATCGGGGGAGGATGCGAACGCGCGCCACGCTAAAGAGTCTCCTCTGCACAGGATTCGCGTACGTCGGCGGGGCGTGCGTCGTGAATAAGCGCCTCGAGAAGGTGAACTCGGTCGCCATCATCGAAGACACCGGCGGATTCAGCGGCATCATCGTCGCTGCGCACGAGGTCGGCCACCTGTAAGCACCCATAAAATACCGCGTCTCGCAAACCTTTCCCCGTTCCTTCCGCGTTGCTTTATCCAATACCACGGTCGCCTTCCCTAACCAGAACGCGATTGACGCCGTCGTGAAAATAAAAACGTGTGTCTGTTCCGCGAATCGCAGATTGGGTGCCGTTCACGACGGCTCACCGCCGCCCAGCTACCTGGGTGGACCAGGCGCCGAGAAGTGTCGCTGGGAAGACGGATACATCATGAGCGATCTTAGGCACACCGAGAAGGGCTTCAAGTGGTCCCACTGCAGTGTGTCCTCCTTCCATCATTTTCTAAAGTAGGTACCTGCGCGCGCTGAAACCAAAAATGTCTCGCTACCGTAGCTAATTATCGTTTGCTAAAGTATTTTGCTGCCCATAAATTTCTAAACCACAGCAAGCGGTTTGCTGTCGCATCTAATGCAATAGGCACAGTAGCAAATTATTAGCTGGCACAACTAAATATCAGCTATCCATATTTTACAACTGAGATTTAGTTGCCACGTGCAGTTTTTAGCTACGGCAGCTACATTTGTTTTTTTCCGCGCGGTGACTTTCGAGAGTCTCGAACTATCGGGAGAAATTTGCGAGATAAATTTTTATATACTTACCTTTCTTTCCGATCATTCCTTTTATTTCTCAAGTGGACTTTGACGTGAAGTGCGCTGGTGTATCCAGAACTTTTGTAATTTTTGTATAAAGCAACGTATTACAAAGAAACAATTGGATTCTTCAGATGAAATATCTACGCTGTTCTTGGGCTACGGAGACAAGTGGTAGCGCGAGACAATTAAATTCATGCTGTCTTTTTTTTCACATTTAGTGGTGATACCGCGACCTGCTTGTACAATGCGCCTCACGAGGACGAGGCGCTGCCCAGAGTGCTCCCGGGAAAACTCCTATCCTTAGACGCGCAATGTCGGAAAGATCGTGGAACAAGCGCTTGTTTCGTACGTATCGTGATTTTTGTAGAAGTTTGCCGAGTTAACTCTTAGCTGATTTAAATTTTTAATTTACATTCCGCATTTTAGAAAGACGATCGAGTTTGCGCTCAGCTTTTCTGCTTCGACGCCGGATCCGGATACTGCGTCGCGTATCGCCCAGCAGCGGAAGGTTCGCCGTGCGGGGATGGTCAGGTAAAACGACAGGGAGCTTACACGTTTCGCGGCCGTTTCCGTCTGTAAAAAGAAATATCCTCCTCGATTTTCGAGCAAAAATATCCGTATGAATATATGCCCCATTCCTCACTGTTTCCGAGATAGAGCTACTTGAATGTCTCGTGTATTTACTTATTTCTGTACGCTTCACCCTTCATAAACGTGCCCTTCATAAAATGCGGAAATTTACTCTTACACGTCTGTGGACCGTTGCGCTATCTCGGAAACAGTGGGGAACGGGACATATATTCGTATGAACATTTTTGCTTAAAATGACCGATACCATCACCTCCCAGAATATTGACCTTTCCTCCTGGGATACCCTGTATATACATAATGCAGCTTGCATGACGTCACGGTATAGCTTCCGTGACGCATTCGTCGCAATTGTAACGCGCAATTACATCAGAAGTGATCGCATAAATCTTGGCGGTGCCGGTAGTATACGCGATGCTGATATCGTGTAATTTTACATAACAGCGCGGAGATAACAATATTCGACATATATCTTCCCGAGATGTCTTTGCACAGTTGTTTAATCGCTTGATCGTTGACGTTCCAGTACTGCCTGAACGGGAAGTGCGTGGCGGAGCACGAGAACATAATACCGGATTATACGCAGAACATACCGACGTACGTACGCCGAGACAGCATATTCAATTCCGCATTGCATACTCGGCCGATATTCGCTCATTACAACAGCACAGACTACAGGTAATGACTCGAGAATTCGAGAGTGATTCCCTCTTGTTTTCTAACAACACGTGTAGCACAAAAGTCGCACATAGCTAGCTAGTGGCCAGATTTTATTGATCCTTAAATGCCACCCCGGCGAGAAATGATTCGTCAATCGGTGTCGACTTGACATCGTTTCGACGAATCATTTCTCACTGGCACGTGTGTGCAAATGATGAAAAACCTTTCCTCTTGCGTTTCGATTTTAATCTTCCTAATGTTCGTCAAAAGAAACGCAAAGCTTCTGCACGGTAATTTGAAGATATAAATAAATGTCTTCGAATATTACGAACATATTGTAAAATAAAAAGAAATTGAGGATTGAAGCGACACTCGTTGAACAATATCGACAAGTGTATTCCTGGATGGCCCACTCATGCATTTTAGCATATAGTAACTTCAACGTAAGGATGAATCAACATATTTATGATGAAAGGCCGTTGATTCGGTTTACCGATATTGACACCCCCATTTAGCAGCATACGGTGCGTAGACACGAAGATGCAGCACGACATACAGTAATACCATGATGATATTGCCACACAGGTACCCAGCTTGGGAATCGACACAGAGCATGCCGTTTTCGAGCGTATTCGCGTCGACACCGACGACGACGACGACGACGATATTAAGGACGTCAACTAATCCTTACAAACGCGTGACAAATCCGTTCGCAACCACGGTGTCAAAATACACGCGGGCGATTATCAATAACTTGCACACCGATCAGTACAAGACTAGATACAGTAATAATAGCAGTTACGATAATAACACTGGTGGCGGCGTCAGCACCACCACCAGGAGAAGCATCGATTTCTTCAACTCGTATTACACCGTCAGTACCACTCCGAAGGTCACTTACGGTCCGAAACTTAGTCCGTTCAAGTATAAGAGCACGGTCAGCGTGATGTCGCTTTCCACGACGACCAAAGGATATCAGAACGGCCTTCGAAATGACGGCCGCGGTAAGAGAATCCTCCACCACATCGCTGTACCCTTTATTCTTCTTCTCTCTATCTTCTCCTCCGACTCTCCGGACGAGTCTTTAATTTTGCATGATTTTCGTCTCTCGCCGTTAGCGCGACGGATTCTCGGAGTCCGTCCCGTTATACTTTCCGTGTCTCTCCTATTTCTGTCCACTTCCACGGCGGCGAGTCCTGCCTGCGAGGAACTCTTCGAGAGACATTGGTTCCGACACGTTTCTGTACACTGTCGTTTCTCCATCGATCGTGTCTCCGATAAACTTGCCGATACTTGAAAACTGTTTCGTCACTTTGTGTAAAATATGTCTTCGCTTCTCTATGTTTCCTCTAATGTCACTAATGGAATATCAGAAGTGTTGCAAACCAAGTTTCCGTCTCATACGACCGATCTCACGAGCCATAAAGGTCTTTTATCGTTAATTCTTTCTCGTTAACGCTTGTTCTCAGTTTCATTAAAATGTAATAATGTCGATTAAATTTAACTCGGAGTTTAACAGTTCATCTCTCTTGTATATATTTTGTACATCCTCTTTGTAAATGCCTCTTTCTCCTATCGAGTCAATCTTTAGATAAACCGCGAGTGTAGAATCTAACGTTGATCCGATAGGAGCGAAGGGTCTGTATACTTCTCGTTGTTTCTTCGACAAAGATGCACACAAGCATCGCAAACGCGGACACATCTCCCGCTGCTCTTTACATTTCTCTTCAACAAATTTACTAGTGGGACAGTGAAACATGAATAATACTTTTACGTAATATCTGTGGACGTAAAAATGACGATAAGTGTATTGTAGTTTCCACGGATGGGATTACTAATAAAGACAACGGTACACGTTACTATTTTTCCTACAGGGAGAGAATTTCGTCTACTGGATCGCTTACGAGAGCCAGTCAGGATTTGGCCTTAAGTCACCTGATCTAAAACTCTGCATCCTCATTGATTCTCGTAAGCAATTCAGTAGGAAAAATAGTATCGTGTATCATTGGCTCAATTCTATATTGTTACATCACTTACTCCTATATTCCAGGCATTCTATAAAACTATTCTAATCGAATGCACGTGAAATCGCATTTCGTACACCAATCCATTCGTCTGCTTCCAGGACTAGAGGCCGGTGAATGCACGGACGTGGGGTCAGATTGCGCGGAGGTGATTGACAGGCTGAGAACATGGCTGTGCCATTTACAATCTGTGAAGAGTCGCTGCTGCGCGTCCCTGAAGACGATCTGTGCTGATTAAATAATGACAATTAAGGACAAGAAAAAAAAATAAGAAAGAAAAAGAAAAATCGATTCGACAATTTCGTTCGAAGACATCGCGCTTAGAGACGCCCGTCACGGATGAGAATCTTAGCCCTGTCGCTTCTCGCCGTCGTAACTCGCAAGCATCCGGAAAAGCGCCGCATCGGACGGAATGAAAGGAGTTGGGGAAAGATCTTTCGCTCGTTTCATCTCTTTCTTCTCTTTGTTTTTTTCGCGAGTAGAGAAAATCTCCGTCGGGCCCTCGTGCGGTTCTTTGATCGCGACGATCACATTCGACCCTCAAACGTAGCTGCGTGTCTGGCATAAACCTCCAGATGTTCAATTCTTATACAATACGGTACCCGTGGAAATCTTCGCAGAGGTGCCGAACGATGTAGTGAATCTCTAAAACGGAGCGGACTGTCAATCGGTACGGTTGGAGATTTCGTCTGCGTTCATATTTATTCGATAAGGAGCTATCTCGCGAAAGACTCGTTACACAGGCACAGGTGCGTCGTGCGTATATCTCTCGCGAGCGCGCGCGCGCGGATAAAGCCATTCGGACATTACGGAAATTGTATAGCGCAAGACAATAAACAAGGGAATACTTAATTACGACACTTTTCGTTTTCCTCTCCTAGCCTCATATGTATAATTTACATAATTAGATATGTAATATATGTATAAATTACAATGTAGAGAAATATAGAATATCCGAAGTATTTTGGAAAGGAACCTTGTATTATCCGGGCTCTAAGTTGCTTTCTAGATGTATGATTAACTGACATATATAAAAAGAACTTGTATATAGTTTTAAAAATAAGTGGAGGATAGGAAAGCCATTGCGAACCGTACTCAGTTAATAAGGCGTAGTCTTTAAAATAGTCATGAACAATTTGTATAGTTTTACGCTTTATTAGAACTTTGTCAAGAAGACTAAATGAAGGCCGAAACGATAAAAGAGATTCTGGAAAAGGACAATACAAAGACGAGTCACGTGAAAATGGAATAATATTATAGTCGAGTGAGGCAAACAATCGATGATCGATTAACGCTAACAAGAACAAATGCTACTGCGCCTCGTGACGTAACGTGTACGAGACATAACATTTTTTATCTCCGAGTTTGTCAACTGTCGCATGTGCAATCGACGCGAATCTGCAATTAAGTAGATGAGATACGAGAATGTATCTCCATGCGTTACGGACGCATATATCGAAATCCGTAAGCACATGATAAACGATTTATTTGGCAGCGAGCAGATGTAGAACGTCAGCGGGCGCGAAACGGAGGAATTCGAAAAGACGTTCTTCGTGAAAAAATAATTATTTACAAGAAATTACGTGTTGGACAAGCACATACATCAATCAAATGTGGATCGACGATCCAACGTCACGGTGCAATTAATAGGTTGTATCTTCTTAACTTTCTTTTCTTTCTTTTTCTCGAGAGAATTATGCGAATTATGCTCGTCGATTATCAACAGCTTCTTACAGATAGAAGCGTCTGCCTGAAATGGCTATTTTCCTATGATTGCTCATCCTTTAAGCACCGTCATGGTCTTGTTCACTTTCTTTCCCCTGTTACTTTTCAGTGTTGTTCTTCATAAATTTTTGCCGAGATAAAATAGCTTGTATTCTATGATAAAAATAGCTCTTTTTATTTGGGCAATAAAAAATACGATTCAATCCTCCAACTTGATCCTTGACAAGACGTTTAATTCCTTGATTGGGTCTTCACGCATGTCGTGTCACACACAAGAATTATGAATTTGTATAATTCTTTCTTCATTACTGTGCTCGCGTGCAAATCATAAGTTATATGTACAAGTGTTTCGCCATGTAATCGCGAGCGCAGATCAAACATCGGCCAGCTAATTTATATGGGGCGCGAAATGGTCCTTGCTCGTATTCGGGCTACGGGCTCTCTCGCCGAAGAGTCAGGATATACGAGAATATCAAGACACGCGAGAGAGATCGCAGTTTGCAATTCCGATATTAATTGATCCCGAACGATTCGGCGAAATTGCGAGAGACTCGAGGACCGCCTTTCGCGGAGGCATCCATAGACATGTTCCGCGCGATATTTCTGTTATGTCTGGCTGGGATACCGTTTTCACAATGCAAGGAGGTAATATTCCGAATTACAATTAAATGTAAAACCTTGTTGTTTTGTTCGCGTAGCAGTGAAGTGAGTGCAAGATCAGAATGTTAGAAATCAAAGGATGTGTTTTCAGCTTCACGAGTACATGACGCCGGACGAAGTGATGTCCGTTTTTCACACGCCGCATCATCAAGGTGAGTGGACAAGGTGTCTCTCCCCCTGCAGAAAGATATTCTTTACTTTCATAGCGCTGTTTTGATACCAAACTTTTTCTTTTTCTTTCAAAGTAAACTCTTCCTAGTAATTATTCAGTAATTATTAATTCAGTAATTATTAATAGATAATATAACCGCGATAGTATATTACGATGGAACAACCCAGATAGCACACATAGTTCTATGAATATTCTTCTGGAGTGCAAATATTCTTAATTTCAGAATATTCTATGTGCAGTTTTTATAATCTCGATTTATATTAACTTTCAGTACCTAAGTACGAAGTGGTGTCCGTATTGCGCCGCCTGTTCAAGAAGACCGATTCCAAAGAAAGCACGAACGAGCTGAAGCTGAAAGTCTTCAACGACGACGTTAGATTGTACTTGAATCCCACGGATGGTATCCTCGCGACTGAGAACACGCCTGTGTGGACCGCTTCTAGCGATTCGCAAGCATCAGAGGGCTTGCAGTACAAGCAAGTACCCAAGGTACGTTCGCGATCGAATGGGAAAACAAGTATTGTTACATCTTTAGTAAAAAAATATTACACGCGAAAGATGGATGTTGAAAAATTTTTACTGATTAATTGTCTTCTTTTCGCAGGCTATGGATTATGTGGGGATTCCGCTTCAAGACGTACACACTTCGAGCGCCGTTTTACTAACTCCCACCCCTGATGGCCAAGTACATTTGGTAAGGCTTGGACTTTTGTATCTCAATTCTTCTTCTTCTTTTGCCATCCACTCCTGGACATAGGCCTCTTCCACTGTATCTCATTGTCAGATGTTATCAAGATGAAATATCAAATATTTTCCTTCCTGCAGGACGGAGTGCTTAATAACACCTACGTCATCAAATCCTTGCCGCAACGAGTTTTGAAGCACGTTCTTTACGGAGGACACAATCTCTACGAGCCGCATCATACGAAGAACGTGACGAATGACGATGACTTCGCCTACACGCATCATCATGTGGTGTACAAGGTACCTTCGTCGGACCAGTACACAGATCTGAGTAAGCTATTTGAATGCCTACGTGAGAATTATAGATATACCCAAGGAGAAATGATTCCGTCGATCGATGTCGACCCAACGTCGTTTCGACATCGATCGACGAGGCACTTCTCGCTGAATAGATTTCCTTCTGGAATTTCAGGTCGGTTCACGGTTTTATTAATATTCTTCCAGAGATTACAGATCCTGAGGGCCATAGGGTGAAACGCAATGCACCGGATATCATTTATCCCGAAGTCATGGTAGTAGCCGACTACACCATATACAAGTGAGTAAAATGACATGTAACACCAGACGTAAATTGCAAACAATAGTAATTTTTATAACGAATATATATTATTTTTTTATTAATTTTTCGCTTTGTCACAGATTACTCGGCGAAGATATCGAGCGGACTATAAAATACCTTATCTCGTTTTGGAACGGAGTCGATTTGAGGTATCGTTTGCTAACCACACCCAAAATTCGATTTAACATCGCAGGAATCGTCATAGGCACGGTAAGTTCTAGCTCAATATTATTTATCACTCAAATGCATGTACGCTACGTCAGAAAATGAATCTTTTGCAGTTATTTTGCATCAAAAGTCAAGAAGAAGATGACAACTCCTAAAATTATTTTTAACGTAGCGCTTTATTGTGTTTCAGGAACCAAATGCGACGCCTTATCTGGAGAACAGTCGTTTCGAAGTTTCATCAGTGGACGCGGATCGAGCTCTACGCAGCATGGCCGATTACTTTTATCGCGAGAACAGATTCCCGACGGAGTTTTACGACATTGCGATCGCGATGACACAGTAAGTATCGGTGATTTTCTCTATATACTTTTCTTATTCATTTCTGAAATTCCAAATAACACGGAGAATTCTTTTTGAATTCCCGAAATAAGTTCTCTTTCCATACCAAATTCCAAAAAAGTTCATTCTGAAGAGTTCAAAAAGAACTCGCTTTTATATCACCAATTCTAAACTCATTTTTGGATATAGAATGATTTCCGATATGATTTCAGTCTGGACATGTGCAACATGCTCACCGATGACTTTTGCGACACGTCGACTTTGGGTGAGTCTGCTGAGATATTGTACACGACAAAACGCGGAGCTTTCCGCATATTTATTTCGCCACCCAGTGATCCCAAAAGGAAGAATATGAAATAATAGTAAATTTGTGACCGTAGGATACGCTTACGTAGCCGGTGCATGCGACAGAAATGCAACGAAGCAATCATCCGAGGCCGTAGGAATCGTTGAGGACAACGGTGGATTCTCCGGTATCATCCCTACGGCTCACGAGATCGGTCATCTGTAAGTCAATGCTCGCATTTCGCATAGTCTCTTTTCCTGTTAACATAGAGAGGAGCTCGTAAGGAATCTAATTCACGAGTTTTCACCAGACAAGAAATTTCATCATGCTACAATTGAATTCAATACACTCGCCCCTCAATTTGCGTGAAGTATTCATTCCACGTGAGTTCTTTTATTTCTAACAAAATATATCCAAATAATTAAATTGTATATTTCTTGATTGAATGGCGCTTATACTTGGCGCCTTTTCTTTTGCCTTTTTTTTAAAAAAAACGTTTATTTCACGTGGTTTTTTTACACGGTAAATAATCCCTCTGTTAATAAAAGATAAGTATTTCACAGTAATAATTGTTTTAGTATTAATTTAAGAATGATGAGATAAAGGAATGACCCTGTCTCGCATTGCAGAATAGGAGCACGGCACGACGGTAACCCGAAAGGCGCCGGAGATTGTCCGGCTCACGATGGCTTCATCATGACCAGCGGACTGATGTTGCACGAGAACGGCTTCGAATGGTCCTCGTGCAGCATAAACGCCTTCTACGATTTCATCACGTACGTATGACACGTGTGAACATTTTACATGTTAATTTTCTTTTGTTAACAAATGGTATTTAGTTAAGAATTATTTCAGCGAGGACAGAGCGAAGTGTCTTTACAACGAGCCTGCAACAGGTCCACCGGTGACGCGACTTTTGCCCGGGACTCTGTTGTCCTTGGACGATCAGTGCATGAAGGTCTTCGGTACGCGGGCATGTAACGTAGGTTGAAACTGTAATTTCCATGTATCTTTATAAAATCAGTAAAATTAGCTTTGTCTTTGAGAAAATTTACGTTATAGTATAAACGTAATTTAAACAATAAAATTCATAAGCTCTGACGTGAAATCACAATTCGAAGAAATAAAGAATGTAAGAGCCAAGACAGGAGAGTATATTTTATTTATAGAAAGACGCTACGGTCTGCACTCGCTTGGAGTGCGCATACCCTGGAATCGATGACTACTGCAGAGCATTAGCGCCAGCAGCGGAAGGTTCTTCTTGCGGAGACGGTTTGGTGAGAATTCTGTTATTTTATTTTAAATCCTTGAACAATAAGTAGAGCGAAATTCTCTTGAGACACTATTATCATTAATATCGCAAAGGTAAGATTGTAAGAAATATTTATCGTAGAAATGTAATTTATTTTCTGGTACATTTTCAGATCTGTCTAAATGGCAAATGCGTGCTTGAGGGAGTAATAACCAAAGAAAAGAAGAAATTACTCGAGAAGTTCCTACCGAAGTTCACCCTGCAAAAAATCAGAAAGATTCCGTGGATGCAATTGCTGCACAAACTGAAGGACAAACTGAAGGACAAGCTGAAAAATCTTTTCGCGTGAAAATAAATATTAATGTTATCGAGGTAAAATCGATTTGCTGAAATTACACATTAAAAAATATGTGAAATTTATTATTACTAACGAATGCAAATGTTCGATCTTCTTTTACTATCGGCTTGCTTTTGTGATCATATTTATCAGTCAGTTCTTGATGTGTACGCAATTTTTGCCACGAGATAAAATTTCGTGGTGAAGAATTATTACTTCTTTTACTCAAATAAATATTCCAATCTGTTACACTATACACGCTGATATATCTACCACCGCACTTCACGTTGTTGCTGCTTTAATAGGGAACCATATAAGAACAAAGCAAAAAGATACATGTTATGTTAGGAATATATTTTATGTTCTTTTTGAGAATAAATTATATTCTGATTGAAAATTTTCAATTCTTTGTACATAGAAGTTAACACGTATAAACACAGAAAAAGTCACGTATGTACGCATATTCGCGTTATAATATTAGAATATTGTAATTTTTCACATACGAAAAATCCAAAATCTATCGTCTTCTCTATTAGTTACATATTATTGTATAAGCAAAAATTTTACTTTTCTCGGTATACATTTTCCACATTTGATTCTCAATTGCAAACTAAATTTATACCGATTTAAACTGCCTAAACGTAAAGAATTAAGTTTTCTATACTTGTATTTCTCTGAAACTTAATATGTGAATTTTTATGTAACTTTTGGTACTAATCGTATTGAAGTCTTGAACATTGAATAGTGCAACACACTGTAAACAAATATAAACGCACAAAATAAATGTTGATTTGTCTACTATAATTAAAAACTTTTAAATAATATCGTAGCATATGCTTGGCAACTTAATATAATTTTATTTAATTTGCGAGTTTTTTTTATAAGTAATTGTTGCAGCAGTGAGATTTATATAACTTTTTATACGTATGTAAATGAACATTTAATACATAAACATATTATCATTTCAACAAAACATTTTACTTGATTTATTAAATAGAAATATGAAGACGTAAGAAAATAAAGCCAATGGCACATGATACTATTTTTCCTGCTGGATTGCTCTTATGGAAAAGCAACGAAATTATTACTGAAAAATTACTGTACATCAGTAATTTCTAATGATTCAATTACTGATATACAATCATTTTCTAGTAATTATTTCGTTACTTTTTCACAAGGACGCTTACGAGAACCAACAAGTTTTAAATCGGATAACTTTAGACTAAATCCTGATTGACTCTCGTAAGCAGTCCAGTAGGAAAAATAGTATGCCGTTGGTTTAGGACAAAGAATAAAAATAATACAATAATTGCAACGATTAGAGAACGACGAGCTACCGCTGATTATGGCACAGTTGTTGAATCTATACCTATTTCCTCGTACAATTCATCTTTGCTGCCAGAAAAATTTTGCAGAATGCAGTCTATTATTTCAACGCACATTTTTTTCCTCTTTAAATATTCGCGCTTGTATTTATCTAGATTGTCCTGCGCCTTTCGTTTAGACTTTTGCAAATCCTCGATGGAAACGTCCGACTCCATCAACTCGTCCAATTTATGTGTCAACTGTCTCACGCTTTGTTGCAGAGTATCCTTCTCCTTTTGTGCCTCTTCCAACGTCAAAGTCGACTTCAGAGAGGCTAAAAGTGCCTCCTGTTCCTTCACCTCTTTCGCGACTTCCCGATATTTATTCTCAAAGTCATTGGCATGACTCTCTAGCTCCTTCTCGATCCTCATGAACTCGTAAACGTCATGTGTCGATTCTTGGACGACGCAATATATCTTCTGTTTGCCGTAGACCTAAAGGCAAAATGAGAATAACATTTATCGTGAATATTCTATTCCTGCACGGGGTGTAAATCCTTGTTTCACCTTTTCGAGCACCTTCCCATCCGACACCAATTTATTTAGAGCCTTTTCAACCGCACTTTTGTTGTACTTGTTATACAAATTCGTGACTATGTCATTCACACTGTAAGGCTTGCTTTGGATCTTCATGCAATTATACACATCTGTCTCGGCCATTGTTATATGCCTCTTCAATTAGCTGCAACAGAACAAATAAAATATAATGCCTTGCATGGTGACACAACTAGTTGAAATACTGCGACAGGAGTGGAAATTTATAAAGGTTTAATTACATTGTATACTAAATGAAAATTGCAAACAGTGATACAATTGTATACATTTGAAATACATACACACATTTAAGTCGTATGTAGAAGACCGTAAGCACTGTTTACAAACTAGCCACAAGCAACACATATACAAAAAATATCTAATAATAATGGAAAATTACTTCAATTTCGTTTGCTCGTCTAGTTCGTATCATTTATTTGTTCATCACTTTGCAAATAGCGTTAAGCAGTAACAGACAGATGCAGAATATTCGCTCAGCACACAGGTTGGTGTTTACAGGTCGGCACTCGCAGTCAAAACGAACTATGACCTATCAGCCATCGTTTCTGCACTTGCGTGAAAAATATTATTGCTAGTCCATCTGTATCAATTTCTACATCAGACAGGATATTTGCTCCTTACACTTCGGACAAGTAGCAGAGGAATATAAGATAAAAGGTCGTCTCCAGAATTTCTGAAATTATTAGGTATATTTTGTGACGTAAACAAACTTCCATTCAAATTTCGCGCCTTCAACAATTGAGATAAATGTTTACAAACCACTTTTCGATTACTTTGTAACGTGGACGTAAAAAATATTTGGACGGAACCGACGGAACTAAAACTTGGATCAAGTTCTAGCATCATGGACACAGGCCTTTAGAAGTGTCGTATCTAGATATTCGTGTGCGATGGATGATGGCAGGACCATTTTGATTACTATCGAAGTTTAAATGGATTGGCGGCAATCTCCGTTTTAATTATAGGACTGTTTCTTGTAGTTGAAAAGGTGCAGCCAGTGAAAATATATTGTAACAGTTATTTAAAGTCTAACTTTTCTCAACACTTACAACTTTAGACATTGTTTAAATCATGATTTCCGGAAATTCCTTAGAAAATTTGTGAAATTTTAATGTTACCCTTGTCATCGGTTACGTTCCCCTTTTTCGATTTTTCAGGAAACAATTCTCGGAAATTCAGATTCTAGGAATTCTCAGAAGTATCTATTACATTCTAGGAAATTTAGATAGTGCCACCTCTTTGCCGATCATGTTCTCCTGTTCTCCTGATACTTTTTCGGTTCTCCGGATTCTCGAAAAATTCTTGGAAATTTAGACAGAATTTTTCGAGAATCCGGAAAACCGAAAAAGTATCAGGAGAACAGGAGAACATGATCGGCAAAGAGGTGGCACTATCTAAATTTCCAAGAATTTTTCGAGAATCCGGAAAACCGAAAAAGTATCAGGAGAACATGATCAGCAAAGAGGTGGCACTATCTAAAATTCCAAGAATTTATCGAGAATCCGGAAAACCGAAAAAGTATTAGGAGAA
>NW_011967197.1:449245-498771 GCF_000949405.1 Vollenhovia emeryi
CTTCAAATCGCAAAAATCGAGAATCTCGAAAACTGAGAAAGTATCAGGAGAACATGATCAGCAAGGAGGTGGCACTATCTAAATTTCCAAGAATTTTTCGAGAATCCGGAAAACCGAAAAAGTATCAGGAGAACATGATCAGCAAGGAGGTGGCACTATATAAAATTCCAAGAATTTTTCAGCATTTCCAAGAATTGAACTTCCGAGAATTGCAAACTTCAAATCGCAAAAATCGAGAATCTCGAAAACTGAGAAAGTATCAGGAGAACATGATCAGCAAGGAGGTGGCACTATCTAAATTTCCAAGAATTTTTCGAGAATCCGGAAAACCGAAAAGTATCAGGAGAACAGGATCAGCAAAGAGGTGGCACTATCTAAATTTCTAAGAATTGGTATTCCGAGAATTTAGATAGTGCCACCTCCTTGCCGATCATGTTCTCCTGATACTTTTCCAGTTTTCACGATTCTTCATTTTCGTAATTTGAACTTTGAAATTCTTGGAAATGGCGACCAATGAGAGTCGATAAATCGCTGGCTGCTTTGCTCTCATTGGCTAGAAGACAGTTGCCAATCACCAATCTCAATCCAGCCCGCGTGGACAATTGCTATTGTGATTCAGCCTCAAGGGTTAGTGAGCTCCCAAAGGCATCCAAAAGAATTCCGCACCGTCCATATGGATGGCCGAGAAAGATGGCCGCCCTGATACCGAGGTATACTCTACAAGCAGCAAGTAAGATTGTCACTTTACTCATATCCACCGTAATATTTTGCGACTCGTTCGGAAATTTAATTGCACCAATGTTTTATATGTAAATATTCCCAATCCTGCTTGTACACTCGCCGTCTGACAGATACCATTTCGGAATTATGTAACCAACAAAGTTTACGTCCTGGTTTGTGTATATTTCAGGAAAGCAGACAACATGCATCGCGGCAGTTGCAGTGCAGACGAATCACTACTCGTCGCAGCCGCGAATCATCAAAGATCCCACGACCGCCTCCTTGAAAAGAGGCACAGGTGGCCGTAGCTCCTTCAATGGCATGGTATGCACCCTGTTTGGCGCAACTGGATTCGTCGGCCGTTACGTATGCAATCGCCTTGGCAAGATCGGTACTCAGGTGAGTATGACGCGCTAAGATTAAGGAAGCCGACACTTCTACAGTGATATTGGCTGCGTTCGGGAAGACCCTGTTAGCGCTGAAAGCATCTGTCTATGTTCGTCACTCACTATATGCCAAACAAAGAAGACGCTTTTAGCACTAAAAGCGGGCTCTCCAAACCTACCTATTGTCTACTGCGACACAACGCTATAATTGAAATATAATCAGCTTGTTGATCGACTGCTGCACTTGATTTGCAGTTAATAATACCGTACAGAGGTGATATGTATGACTGCATGCCCCTGAAGCTCTGCGGAGATTTGGGGCAAATCTTGTTTCACCCATTTCACCTGCGCGACACCGAATCGATAAAAAAGTGTATCAAATACTCCAACGTCGTGATCAATCTAATTGGACGAGATTGGGAGACTAAGAACTTCACTTACCACGAGGTGAACGTTGAGGGTGCCAGAAGACTCGCTAGGCTGTGCAAGGAGGCCAACATTGAGCACTTCATCCATGTGTCTGCCTTGAACGTGGGCGACGAATTGGAGGTAGATTAAACTACGTTTAGATTAGATTACGACGACTTGCGAACCTCTTGCTTTAATAATATACTTTTGTGCGTTAAGTCACACTTATTGGACGGTGGTTCGGAATTCCTTCGCACGAAATGGGAAGGCGAGTGTGCGGTGCGAGAGGAATTTCCCGAGGCTACGATTATCCGGCCGTCGGATATATGGGGTCAGGAGGACCGATTTTTACGCTCATTCTCTGGAATAATGAGACATCATTTCAAGTAATTTTGCGCGAGGAGATTACATACATTTTTCTATCGTATTAGAAATGTAGCCGTACGATCTCTGACGCTGCAATACATTCGTAGGACCGTACCGTTGTGGGAAAAGGGTGAAAAGACGGAGAAACAGCCGGTAGCTGTGTACGATGTCGCCGGAGGTATTACGGCTATTGCGCGAGATCCTAAAAACACAGCTGGCAAGACTTACCAATTTGTCGGGTATGGACCTATCTAGTACTCGGGTGCGACTCGAACGTTATGCGTCTCGGTTTCCGCTAACTGAATATTTGTTTAGGCCGCATCGTTACAAACTGTCCGAATTACTTGACTGGTTCCATCGGATACGGATACGCGACCCAGTCCAATATGGCTACAAGAGACTGGACTTGAAATACGCTCCACTTTTCAAAGTTAAAGTTACCTTGAACGAATTAATCAGTCCGGCATATCCAATAGGACATTTACAGTGGGAACGTTTGGAAAGAGTAAGTTTTAATTTTATTATGAGAGAACGAACTCTAATGAAACACGGTGTAGATAACAAATAGCATTATTACATTTGACATTTTGTTCTGCAGGAAACTCTGTCCGATAAGGTGTTAAACACATTGCCAACTCTAGAGGATCTCGGCATTGCGTTAACGACGATGGAATCGCGAATGCACTGGGAGTTGAAGCCGTACCGCAAAGACGTTCAATATATGGAGAGTGTTGGCGAATTCGATCCTATTCCGAATCCACCGACTGTTTCAATTCACTAAACGCTTTCTAACAATGTGCTAGATTAATATAAGTATAGAATGAAATATGTACTCTTACTGTTAAGTGATACTTGCTGTAAAGAGTATATTGTTAATTAAATATCGCGGTCTCAGATACACATTAAATTATTTAAACATTTTTATTCTACGAGTTCTTCAGTTCAATTTTAAGGGAATACTGGGTAAATTTATCAAATCTGTGCTATTCGCGTTCTATACACAGTAACTGTAAATATCAACTTACAAGAGTTTATTTCGAATATTTTTTAAAGAATCTGCAATGGTGTTGAAAAATCATTGTGGAAATTGTACGAGTCTGTATATTAATGTTTTATTCCATTTATTATATGACCGGACATTCTAACTACAATGAAAGATTACAGTTTTTAATAATCGTGTCTATTAAACGCTATTTCAAACATTGGTAAAAAATATAAGCTAGGTTGGTCCTCGGTTAATATGCTGACCGAAGGCCAAGCAAATCCTCCATTACGAATGGCAGCGAAACACGCTTTATATAGTGTTTTTTTTTTCATTTTTTATTGTAAGCATAATATAGCGTTATCTCGTAACTCTGATTCAGTTCATATATAGCCCTTGGACGCCAATGTACTTTTATCTATGAAGCGGTATTTTTTTTTCACGAACTCGATTATGAGAAGAACAAAATGTTCTGTGGTATATATCGTTTAAAATTTTCTACTTGATACTTTCTTTTCTTTTCCCCTTCGTACTCCCAAGTATTTACCTGACTTACGATATCAGGTAAATACAAAAACGTTGGCACATAAACATTTTTATACAAACGTGTATACGACTGTTGACGGTATCAAATGTAACTCGGAAGCATTTCGTATATCGTGACATTTTAGGGAGTCAATGCCTCGTCTAATTAATGATGCAACCAGTTTTACCGGTCTCGATGAAAGCAAATTTTCGCATGCGGTTTCTAATGTATGGTACGAGAAAGCGATTTCTAAGATAACGCAGCGAGATGTCACGGAAGAGTTCCACAGTTAGTGGAAGTCCTCGCTTCGCCGACATTACGATCGACCTTTATACGCATACATAGGCGTACAAAAAAAAGGATTCGTATGGTAATTAATTAGTCGTCTAAAGTGTTGAGCATGTGATACACTGTTATCCACTTCCGTCTCGAGATACATCACATTCCTAAAGATACACGGATTAAAAGGTCCTGACGAAAGTATGTGTCGAAATACAAAATCGGAACGATCGGAAAAATAAAAAACCGATTTGTTCAGTAAATTATTCCCCCCCCCCCCCCACCCCCTTTTTTCTATTCGAAATTAGATATTTTATTTTCTTGGAAAATTCTACAAATAAATTTTGAAATTATTTTAGATTTTATATGATTTCTCGATAGAAGATAAAAAATTGACTTTCCACGACGAATCTTCGCACTGATTCCTTTTAAACCCCGTGAATCCGTGCAGGAATTTTAACATCCTGATCCCTCTTCGATCATCTTGCGCACCAACGCAATTAGCCGTGTGTACTTAACCGCTAAATACTTTCATCTCATTTCCAAATTATTTAAACGATCCCTCCGTCTATACTAATGGGGCCGTATAAAGCAGGTGTGAACGTACAGGCGCATAGCTCGGATTCCTGGACCCGGAAGTAAGATTTGTGATAGATCTATTTAGAGATAAGACTCTCCAAAATTATATATATATATATGTATTGTATATATAGCTAGCTTTTCAATATTATATCTTTGCGTCAAGATATGTCATAATGCGAATTTTGGTAGTAACCAATATTTAAAGTACAATGTGTGTGTGTGTGTGTGTGTGTGCATGTGTGTGTATATGTGATGTGTGATATAAAAAAATCGACTTAGCCCTTTGGGCGGATAAAATTCCATTATACTTTCGCTTCTTCTATTTTGTTTCAATGTTCCTAAAAAACGTATCCTTTATGACGCGTTCACGCAAAATTCGAAGTAAATGCGACAGTGCTGGTCCAGTATGCCGGCCAGTTAAAGCTCGTACAACGTTTTATCTCTCATGACACCACCCGCGAGCGACGTTCGTGAATTCGCGGAATTCGCTCGTCTCAATTGATTGCGAAAAGAATGTATTTTAATTAAAAAAAAACCCCCCATCAAACGTTCGCCGCTGTGAAACCATGTTAAGATGGCTCCTGCATAAACCGACCGAAAGCAGAAAGAATTGAAATTTAAGTATGTTGCAGTTGTAAATTTTATCTATCAGTACGCGAAAATTTCAGACCCGGTCGTCGATGAAATAATGAATAAAGAAAAAATGTTAAAGCTATATTTTTTAACATTCCAGTAAACACCAAGTAACAGTTACATATAATTTCAATATTATAATTTCCTATTCAACAAGATAAATGTAATGTAACACCCACCCAGTGAGAAATGATTCGTCGATCGATGTCGAAATGATGTCGAATCGACGTCAATTCGACGGTGTCGATATCGTTTCGACGTCGTTTCGACGTCGATCGACGAATCATTTCTCACTGGGCATTGTTAAGTAGGAAATTATAATATTGATATTATGTAACAATTGTATTACTTGGTGCTCACTGGGATAAGGGTTGTGGGCTGATCGCTCACAGAAGTACTTCGAGGGTTAATATTATTTTATAGAAAAAGTAGATCTTAAAAAACGGAGTAAACATAATAAACGTCACGATCAATTTTTTTTATCAATTATGCATTAAGTAATATTATTTTAATAAAAAAAGGTCATGTGAACTTATAAAAATCAAACGGAGTCTCACCAGAGCACCCATACTATCCGTTTCTTCGTGCAGGAGCCATTTGACTATTAACTGACTATTAACTATGCCTATGTCAGAAGCAGAGATGCGAACTCTGCATCTGCAAACCACAGTATAAATTTCTCTTATATTATAAATGAGTGCTCGGAGTTGCACCATTCGGGTGCAAACTCGTAGAGCGGAACCTGAGAGCGACCACGCCGGCATTTTACTTGTTAAGTCTATCGCACAATGCCAGGCAACAGGAACAGGGAATAGAATTTCTGCCGCGTTGGATTGGTTGGAAAAAATTTTTCCGACGAATCCAACGCGTCAAAAATTCTATTCGCTATTCCTGTTGCCTGTTGCTTGGCATTGTGTGATAGGCTTTACTGTTTCGCTAGGCTGTTTCCAACGCTTTACGCCCACTTTCATTTTTGGAATTACTTCGCTACGCTCATTTTCATGCACTGTCGATTAAGTCTCCATTTTGTATGTGCCCGTGCTACGCCTATTTTCCAGAATTATGCCATAAATTTCAAAATTACGCATACGCGAGTTGTTTACATGATGTTTACACCAACTTTTTTTTCATGTAGGCAATGTAAACTTTATAAATTAGATGTTAACATGCATAGCACGGACACGCACCCCTTACGGAAAAAACACTCACGTTTTGAGTGTTAACACTCGGTTGTTCGAATTTACTCTCAAACTTGGGAGTAAACGCCCAGATTTAAATATTTACACTTGGGTGTTTTTTTCGTAAGGGACTAGGTGGAGACTTTATTGACAGTGCTTGAAAATGGGCGTAGTAGTTACAAAAATTAAAGTGGGCGTAAATAAGGCGCTTTCAGCGTAACGAAACGGTAACAAGTCAAACGCCCGGCATGGCGCTTTCAGCGCCGGCATGACGCCGGCCGCTTTCAGGTTTCTCCCTGGCCCTACGAGTTTACACCCTTCGGCAATTTCGTAGGCGACGCCTATTCACTACTGTCCCCTTGACTACACTCAATATCGATCGAGGTTCGGTCAATCGATATTGGGCAGCAGTGAATAGGCGTCGCATACGAAATCCTTCTGTGAAATGTCTCAGACATATACAGTTACATTAGACATTTACAAATAACCAGTATACGGTCAAGCAATGTATGAAAATCAAATGACAGCAACTGATGCTAGCCCGTCGCTAGGAATATGAATTCCATGTTCGAGTGATTTAAGTATAGCCAGCATAATCCCATACAGCACGCATGTCTAAAAGACATGTCTAAAATACGACTTAAAGATGTCTTAAAGATGTCTTTTAGGCCCGGTCTACAATGAGTCGTTAGTCGTTAGTCAGAAGTCGCAACTATATGTTGATCCTTTTCCTTTCTGGGTGGAAGAAAAAGGACCGACATATAGTTCCGACTTCTGACTAACGACTAACAACTCATTGTAGACCGGGTCTTAGACATGAGTGCTTTATGGGATGTTAATATTGTCGTAGTTAAGTTTACAGCTAAAGAGAGGACCCAAGGAAAATAAAAAGTCAATTTGATGTCATATTGACCAGATTTATATCATATTTTGGTCACTATGACATCGAATTGACGTCGTCTTGATTTTTTACTTTTCCTTGGGAACAGCGTTCAAAGTTTCATCCAGATTTCGTCACGTAATTTGCTAAATATTTCCCTGTCGGGAAACTTGTGCCCATACTGGCCATCCGGAGTGCAACTAACTCCGAGCACTGTTATAAATAATAATAACAACTTATATGTCAACATTTCGTATACGATAGTTGAATATAATAGAACAACACGCTCCTCCGTCGCGTCTTAAATATTCTACCCAGATTAAAGAACAAGAAATTGATACCCTCCACGATTAAACAACAAGAAATTTATATTTTCAACGCTAGATAAATCGATCTTCTCGATATGTGAGATCACGTTCGTTCACTTTCATATGTTCGAGAGGATATGTATCCATTTGGCATTAATGACTTTTTCTGCTCGTACGGCCGTAACAATGGCGTCTCGCGCGAATAAATCTCTCGTTACGTGCGCGAATGTCCATATAAATCTCGATCCGATATTATCGAGAATAATATTGCGGACAAATGTTACGGTGACAGCAGCTGCTTTATTGCTATCCTTTTTTTAGTTTTTGGTAGTTCTGTGCATATGTCCCTGGTGATATTTTTCTCGATTAACAACGGGAAATATCGCATTGTACAACAATCTATAAAAAGCACCTATTTCATTCCCTCCGGATGAGATTTTTCCACAATGGAATATTGATTCTATTTATCGAAGCCGAATTAAAGGCAGAAAATTATGAATTTCTCTTGTTCTTTACATTTTCGAAACTACTCGAATAGCAGTTGATCTGGAAAACAATAGAGAAAATTCTTTTAAAGTCCCAAATAATCTTTCGATAAACTTGAGAACGACAAAAATTCTTTATTAGGAAGGATGCTATTTTTGAGCGGACTGGATCACTTATTGATACTATATTTCTATAAATTTTGTACATGTAATTTTCCAATTGAGTAAACTGCGCGCCGATTATTTATTACTTAAAAAAACAGCTTTCTATTAAAACCTATAGCTAAAAATATAGGAATTTTTTTGCAATAAATGATTTGAGTGCTTTTAAAAAATGCTTGATAACATTGAAAGTTAAATCGAGTATCAGTTTAAGTGAATTTACTGTTTCACCGAAAAGCTGTGTTTGCTGACAAAGAATTGGGACAAATATATATAATACATAGTTTATACAAAGCTACCAACATCCAGACCGACCGAAAATTGTATCTTTCTTGATCAATTGTGAAATTCGCATCGATTCTGTTTATTATCAAATTCTTTATTATAATCAAATTTGTTTCTCTTTTTTGCATTAAAATAACTACCCAGTGAGAAATGATTCGTCGATCGATGTCGAAACGATGTCGAATCGACGTCAATTTGACGGTAACGATGTCGATTCGACATCAATCGACGAATCATTTCTCACTGGGTACCCAAGGAAAAATGAAAAGTCAAGATGACGTTAATTTGATGTCATATTGACTAAAATATAACATAAATCTGGTCAATATGACATCAAATCGACATCATCTTGACTTTTTATTTTCCTTGGGTAATCTGCAATGTTAGAAATTAAAAATAGTTTTCTATTTGTCGATCGAAAGTCAGATTTCTACCGTTTAGATGAATCAAATTTACACCTTGGTATCGCAGATCGAAATTTCATTTACTAATTATAACTTTGTAGACCTAGTTAAAGTTTACTGCTTGTCTTTTGTCGACTACTCCGAATAGCGAGACTATTCTTTCCTTTCTAATGAGAATTCCTGTCGCGTCAAGTTACAGACGATCGAGACGACACTCTACGGTGATAATATACCTAATGCGACTCGTGCGAGATGCCTTCTCGCTTCGTCAAAAATTCTTTACAATTGTAACAAAGTTTACTCGACTACGAAGACTCCGCCGTATAGGCGGAGGAAAATGGCAAGGAAGAAAGACCTCTCGTTACAAGCGGTACAATAATAAGCGCGCACGTAAATATACGGTTGTCCTCTCATCGTCGCCTTGGAAGCATCTAGGAGCGAGCGCGGAAATGATCGTCGAGGAATCAGAAGGGCTGGAAGTCCGCTCATCGGAAGAGGTTTGTCGAGAACAGGAAGACGATCAGCAGCAGCGCCGAGAGACGGGTTACCCCGACGACGCCCGAGCCCAGGTTGTCCTGGACCACGTTGTCGTGGCATCGCGCGACGAGGTCGAAGTCGACGACGTTCATGGGCTTGCCGTTGTACTCGAACGGCGAGATGCAGTAGTTGCGGCGTTGGAACTCGACGCTGTTGCCGCGGGCGAAGTCGCTCTCGAGGACGTTGTGCGCCTGGCAGTCGCACGGGAAGTGATTATCAATCGCGCTGACTGTGTCCACCTCGAGGACGACGTCCCTGGCGTGGCGCGGCGCCTCCAGCACGTGATTACCGTGGAAACGCAGGAGCTCGATGTGGTTTTCGTGGCGCAGGTGCAGACGCTCAATCAGGTCGACCTTGTTGTTGAGCACATTGAGGCGGTCGACGTGCAAGAGGCCGATGAACGCGTGCCTCTGCACTACGCCGAGGTCGCTCTCCTGGATATAGATGGAATGCACGTGCGAGAGGCCGCGGAAGGTGTAGGCCTGCAACCCAGACAGGTCCATGTAGCTGAGCTTGAGCTGGCCTACGTACTGAAGGCCGTTGAAGGCGTCCTGCTCGATCGTGCGGATGCCGGACGGGAAGATGAGATTGTTGACGTTGGTGAGGCCGGCGAACGCGTGGCTGTGGATCGTCAGCAGCGGATTGTTGGTCAGCAGGATGACATTCACGTTCGACGTGCCGGCGAACGAGTAGCCCTCGACGTAGCGGATCTTGTTGTTCGCCAGCAGCAGCACCGAGATGTTCTGCAGCGCGGCGAACGAGAACTTCTCGATGCACGGCAGCGGGGTGTGCTGGATCGAGAGCTCGCGCAGCCGGTTCAGGCCGCGGAACGCGAACGGCCGTATGGAGGAGATGTTGTTGCCGTCCAGGGTGAGCTTACGTAGGACCCGGAGGCCGGCGAACGCGTCGCCCTTTATCACCGGGAAGTTGTTCTTCGTCAGCGACAGCTCCTCCACGCTCTCCTGCAGCTGGTGCGCCGGGATGTCCTCGAGGCCGCCTGTATTGCAGAGCACCTGTAACGGAAGCCACGTTTCATCTCACAGCAGCGCACGAGGACGTCTAAACGAATGGAAGATCGTTATGACTTTTATAAGAGCACGGAAAGAAAGATGTAGCTGCTGCACTGACAGAAAAAAAATGGTTGCAGTTACCACAATCTTACTACAATTTATAGTCATTTTAGGAGCCAACCGCATTTTTATAATTCTTTCAACTTATTTGTTATAAACCAAAACGAGCTTTTAATTTGGTATGGTGTACTTTAAATATTGCAATAACACGTTGGGTGTTAAATTTACTATTATTGTGATTGTATTTACTATATAAAAATAATTAACTAATTTACTATTCATTATCTGAATAGTTCAACAGAATAATAGTTGATATTTTATAGTAAGTTTTTTAAATCGTTGGCATCTCTGTGTATATATGCTTGCTATTAGTAATATTATGGTAACAATTACTGTAAAAATGATATTCTTGACTATAGTTATTTTACTATGCAATTATAGTTTCAAATACTACATTTTTTTCTATCAGTGTAGCTAAGAACTGAGTGTGGTGACTAAATTTCCGTTGTAAAATATGGACAGCTGATATTTAAAATGTCAACTTTTAATCGACCTCAGCTGGCCACATTTATTGAAATTTTTCTAGCAGATATTTCGTTGCGATAGCTAAATATTTTGCTACTGTGCTTATTGCATTAGATGCGACAGTAAACCGTTCGCTGTGATCTAGAAATGTTTCGTTTCAGTGAGCTTGTAGGCTCGAATACGCTATTTTGCTTGCCATGGAGATTTAATTTTCAGGTCCGAAGACCTTTAAATGACCCGTTTAAAGATCCCAACTTGTTTCCGAGCTTTTCCGAGAAGCGCGTGGCCATTTAAATGACCTTTCTACTTTTCACCTTCTTTTCAATTCTTAAGAAAATGAAACGACATAGATCATGATAAAGAAACTCGCACTCTTACGAAATAAAGAAGCACACTTGTTAGAAGAAGCAAACCCTCTACCTGTTTCGGAGAAAGGCAAATGCATTCTGGCGGACAGTCCCGGTTTCTTGTCGTAGTAATCTCCAGGTCGGAGGTATACGTTAAGTCCACTGCTGCTATGCATAGCAGGTAGTAAATGCAGATCTGGAAAATTAAAAAGTCCACGGTTTAGATTTAAGGTACATGAAGAAATATGAGTCTTGCATATTCATTCATTTGCCGCGAGCGCGCCGTGAGGTATGCCGTCTTAATTTTAAATCCGATAGATTCACATCTCCCCGAGAAAACAGTCTCAGGAGTATATTAATAACAAATAGAAAAATACTAACGCGCTAAACAACTTTACTAATAATAGCGAGAGAAGATAAAAAAAACAGACTTGTAAATGGAGCAGGAAAAAGATTTACTTATTTTTGAGTCGAAAATCTTGTACGGTTTCGACCGTCGTTTAGACAATTGTGCATCATAATTATCAATTGAAAAAAAATAGCTACATTTCCCGCGATGAACTTAATAATTAGGACTGTATGCATGTATTAGGACACGTCGGCCATTAGGTTGGTGGGTATTTGCGAAGTGTGCGACGGCAGCTGGAGCGAAATTGGAGCAAAGCTGTCGATGATCCCGACTCATTCTTTTACGTCATTCAAAGAGAAAAATTTTTCAATCTCCTCTATCCCCCGGCTTTCCGAACGCCGATCCAATATCCGAGCCCGGGCGAAAAATCACGGAGGGACGAGACCTTCGCATGAGCCTAACATTTATCTCCCTACTCGAGGGGTCGGGCGCAAGCCGATCGCGGGGCATACCGGACGGCGCGACGCATGCAAACGCACGAGACGTGGGTGCGTATTTTTATGCACCGCCACCGCATGCCGGGCTGCGTACCTGCGTCCTGCGATACATCAATCCCGGGATTTTTACGGCGCATGCCTCGGCATATCCGGGGTGAGAACGTCACGCGAGGCGATGTGGGCGAGATGTGTGTATATATATATGTATATGTATGTATATATGTATATACATATATATAAATATATATGCCTAGGGGTGAAACGGGGCCATCGCCGACGGAGAGTATCGCACGACGCGTAGCACAACGCAGCGGCCGCCGGGGTTTTCCTCTTTCTCCCCCGGAGTGCCGACGCGCGCGACCGCACACGCACCCTCTCGCGCACGCACACCCCCGCGTACGCACTCGTAAGGCACGCACGCACTCACGCACGCGTGCGTATCTGCCCGCGCGCGTATCCGCGTTCGATTCGCCCCCGTCTCTCTCCCTCTCTTTCTCTCTCTCGCTTCCTTTCTCTCTCTCACGCGAGAACGTTCCGCGGCGGTCGTTTGACGCGCGAGACGCGGAACCACGACGACGAGGACGTAGACGACGAGGTGGAGAACGACGACGACGACGTGGACGACGAGCGGGCGGAGCGAGATTTCAGCATCCGCGCGCGCGGCCGCATTCGCCGGCTGGGCTCGGGGCTTTATTTCTCCTCGGTCACCCTCTCGGCAACCCGGCTCCCCTCGCCCTGCCGCCAGCCCCTTCGCCGACCACCCCTCGCCCGTCGTCCGGAGATTCGAGCGCGCACTGCGCAAGCCCATAATTATTCTCCCCGCGCGCGTATCGAGGAATGAGGCTTATTAGCGGGAGGCAACTCTGTTTCTCCCTTTCCCTCCCAGCTTCCCCGGTTTTCTCCCCTGGCCCTTGCGCCCCCTCTGCGAATCCCCGCCGAGAACCCGAAAACTATGCTGCGAGTGCCGCGCGAGTCGTTTCGTCATTTAGGAGCTTGCGCGACGCACCTGATGCATTCGGGGGATTCGATTAAAGCTCCGCAACCCCCTCGGCCATTCTCCGTGCTCTTCCCTCTCGCTCCCAGTACCGTGAAATTAGTTTTTCGATCGCGCTCGGGTGTGCACACGTCCCCGCGTACTTATTGACTTAATTCCAAATCAATCGCCGCGATTACGCGCGGCTATTTTACTTTCCCCCGCTTGTTTCTATCGACAATTATATTACGGCCACGAGACGCGGCGTCTATCATTTATTTAACAGAGAGTTCTATTTTTCCCTCTTGTCCGTCTATTTAAAGATAACGCATGAGAAATGTACAAGCGTTTCCACATAATGGATACGGCTGGTGCATGTACATAAACTCTTAAATCGCGTTTCCCGGTGGCATCCGTGGGAAAGTGACGTCACTTAGGACGTAGCTTAAGGATCATCACACCAATTCGACCTACCTACTCCAGTCCTCCCCCCCATCGTCGGCCGTAGGGTGTAACTAAAAGGACACCCTGCGGAAGAATTATCGCGTTACGGTGTGTGACCGCACAACTTGGACGCCTCGGTACACCAGCGGGGGCGCGCGCGCGCGCGCACACGCACGTGAGTGTGCACGTGCAGGGCAACACACGTATAATGCGGGTACGAAACGATCGGTATTGCGGGATACGCTGCGGATCACTGAACTCGACGTACCACGCGTGTACCCTCTAATCAAGGGCAAACTTAATCAACTGGATTGGTTACTAATTGTAAGGAACAACGGTGTAAGATTATATATTTTATTTTTTAACAAATTTTCACAATATTAATGATTATATATATATATGTATGTGTGTATATTTAACATAAATATTATAATGTGTGCACACAATAATTTCAACATATATGTGATTTATTATTGCATATATATAATATGTTTTGTAACAAACTTGCACAATTAAAAATAATATATATTTCGAGAAGGCAAGTGTGTAAATATATTATATATATACATATATATGTGTATATATAAAGTATGTACTATAATGTAGGCACAAATTTATGTAAACATACGTCATACATTATTGTATATATTCGTATATACGTATATATATATATACATATACATGGGCACACATTGTGCGTGTGCACATACAGTAATGGAAATCAGTCTTGGAATCAGTAAAAAAAACTCAGTCTTAATCATTAATTGTTTAAGGTCGTTGGTATAGCCCGCTCGCAACTATTTACAATCGTACGAATAAACGCACAGAAAAAAGATGAAACGTCGCGGCAAAGCATACTTAATAGACCCGCTAAATTGCTTCACGCTAATGAGCGCGTTCCGGCAAGACACTACTACAGCGGTACGCTACAACTGGTAGCGGTTGCGATTTTTCATAATTGCTCAAGTATATTGCTAGGAACAATATGTCATTCGTGAGCCAATCTTCAACATTTTCCGTTCTATTCGTTACAATTTTTTCTTAATTGGCAAACGCGACTCTTACAATAAAAACACAATTCTGAAATTGTGCACGGTAATGTAAGTATGGCGCCGCTACAACTGCAGCAAAAGAGCCTGCAATTGTAGCGGCGCTACGGTAACAGGTCTTTTCGGAACGCACTCGATAATGTGACTGCCGGTTCGCTCACGACAAACAATAGAAAATCAACGTGGATGGTTAACCACATCGCACTCTTGTCGTAAAGATTAATCAACGAATGAAAGCACGTAAAAAGCTTCTTCGCAATGCGTGTGCATACCAGAGATGAGCGTACTAGCCGCTTCTCACGATGCTTCTCCGCAGCCACACACGGATTAATATATAGATACGCCGATTATATTATATATATAAAAAGTGCTTTGACGTTGCACTATATCCCTGGCGAAAATAATATGTTTATAAGAAGTTGAGTCAATGTTTTATTTGAGTTTTAAAACATTTACTGAATTGTTTGTGAGATATGAATTTAAGCACGGAGTTGTTTATGACATATTCACGATTACACGTGTTCAAATTGTGTTCAATGATACAATGTGAAACGTTTCCATTATAGTTTACTAAGTGTTTGTACGACGTTATTCCCAGTAAAGAATTAACCAGGTGTCTCTGCAACGTATTTCCAAACGTTGTAACCATCAATAAAACTCTTCGTAAACAATGTAACTATCGATAAAATTCTTCATAAATAAACATAAACATCGTCTCTCACTTAAAAGTTTCGCCAGGGATATTCCAAAAAAACTCATCGCGGTCCTTAAGAATAAAACAACGCACGTCGTATACGCACGTACCTACATACAAATTGAGTAGAATATATTTGTGTAATTATCCTACATGTGTGCATAGGCTGCCCCCCCTGCCATATATAGACTGCGCGTTCTTATGGGTGCGCTGAAGACTACATTGAAGGATAGAGATATTGCGTGAGTGACACTCCTCTGTCGCATTTTGTTAAGATGGGGGGGGGGGGAGAAACGCATATTAGATAAAAGCACACTCATTAAGACTATTTCTCCGTTACTTGAATGTAGTCTTCAATGACAATAACAATGGCAATGACGATGACGTTTCTTACTTAAAATTTTGACATTTTCACCTGTGCATTTGGAGCAAACACAGAACATTGCGGCAACGTTGCGACAATGTTGTAACGTTGCTGCAATACTGTTTGTTGGGTTGTAATATCTCCACTCATGTAAGGAAAAACTAAAAACACTTTCACTGTACAAATAGAATATGAGCTTTCTTGAATGAACCTACTTGGAAATCGATCGAATCAGTCATTATTGAGATCCGATTATCTAAAGGCCTCTCAACTCGCGTAAGTATACACACGGTCGGTCTCGCGCGCACGATTTTTCTATCGCTTACACTTGGCGCGAGACACTACACACCGTGTCGCTTGATTCTTCGGACAGAAGGCCGGTATTCATAGTCGATTCTTATTTCAATATCATCTTAGGTGTTGTCTTAAGAGGCTAATGCGGTTCTGCGATTACTTAAAACTACATTAAGGGCCAGTTTCACAAACGCCGGTCATCTACTAACCGGAACTTAATCGATTCTCTCTGTCTCTTCAATAATAAGATAGAAAAAGATAAGGAGTTGACTGAACTTTAGTTAACAGTTAACCGACGTTTGCGAAACTGAACCTAAGAGTGCGTTTGAGATAATCTTAAATATAAGAACGGACTATGAATACCGGGCTATGTATAAGTCTATGCATCTGCCGCGTGTATAAAGTCTTCTCTCCTATGTACTAAGGCACGAACATACGATATGTTGTTGCACTCGTATTAGCGATGAATATTTAATTAATTCACACTATACCGTGTACATACAATTAAAGTAAAATTTATGAAAGCCTAATAATAACGTACCTTACTTGCTACTTATAATTACAGCGTATATAATTGATAAAAAAAAACTATATAGGCACAACAATGATTAATAAAGTAATCCATGTGGACTATTTAATAAAACATATAATAAACTTCACGTTATCTTATTACATGTAAGATAATCGAGGTATAATTTGAGGTAGTCGAGAATACGCCATTGGACAGCGGGCGCTATATAAAATAGTAGAGTGTTTGATCCATAGACATATAAGAAAATATATTATGACTATGGTTTAATTACACGGATGGCAGGTACTGCATTAACTTGTAGAACTTCATACATTTGGTAAATATGTTCGCGCACTATAAAAATTCTCTTTCGATGATAAATATGGAATGACTTTATATATATATATATATATATATATATATATGTTGGCGTTTTGTGTGGAAACTTTGGTGTTTAGGGAGACAAAGTATCGACGAGAACTTATCGAGCGGACGACTCTACCGGTCCGCTTTCAATGCGCAGCATCATCGAGTTTCAGCATAATCGATTTCGAATGAATAAAAGTTAATTCAGCCACGAAATTTAAAATGTCGAGAGTTTCTTTTACAAAGTACTAAATGATTACAAACCAATGGTTATTTATATCTCGTGTCTCGAAGACCGCTACGCAAAACATTAATGCTATGTAAACATTTATTTGTACAGTTTCCAATATATTCGATACTGCTAAGCTATAGATAAGTTGTCTCTTGGAATCATAGAGAATCTGTCTTTTTGTTTAATTGCAAATTGGAATTCCCTCGATACTTTGCTCCGATAGAGTATTTCGATATGTACATACAGGTGCATATTTCAAATCTATTTTATCAGTCTCATATTAATGAACACGTAGTTTTATGAGGTATTTCGTTACCCGTACTATTATTGAGCACAATATTGCAATCGTTTCTCGGAGATGGAGTTAGTAACGATCATCAAATATAACGACAAAAGACTTACATTTGCTAACAAATTAATAGTGGCAAATTAACACAGTATTTAATTGCGTGGAGAGAGTGCAGATATGAGTGTCATGTATTATCTCGCTGTCAATTTCTCCACACAAACGAAACTGTCGCAAGACGAAAAACTATAAACCTAAATGTTGTGCAGTATATCAATTACAGACGTGTCTTATTTAATAATTTTGAAGAAATTCTTTTTTATATTATTTTTTAAAATTCACAAATATTGGACAAACAGGACAGGACACATTTCTTTGGCAAATTATTGCTTTCAGGCCTAAAGAGTCAAGATTTTGAACAAATATATTATGCTGGTATTAATTAAGTTATATAAAAATCGCGTAATTCATAATAACGATTTATAAATTTAGAAAAATTAACAAATTTAAAAATTTTTTAATATTTCAGTGTATTATACTAAATGTCAAAATGCATATCTTTAACACTAATATAAAACTACTGGCTATATTCTCAGTTATGTAATAATTTGTTTAGCAGCAAATACCACTAAAATATTGCGGTAGATTAGCATCAATTATATTGGCGCTAATCTCGGAACTCGTATTACTCTACAGACCTCACGGGCATAATTTGACGGCAGCTTGCCAGCAGAAATCGCACAGAATTTGTCATTCCGTTAAATTCACCAAAAATTAAACATACCATTTAAATGATTACAATTAATTATTTCATTTGATAATTAAATGATTATCATTTAATGGAAATTATTATTTAAATGTTTATGATAATGGGATGGTAGATACTGTTTGATTTCTGCAGTCGATCTGTCTTTGCTGTCGATTTATGCTGTGCATACCATATATCATGCCAATGTTGTCTAGATATATTTAGAAATATATTCTGAATTTGGCAGATATTATGCAATATTTGTTTTTAATTTCTTTCTGGGATGTGAAAAAAATACAAGATCGGTAAAAACGTACAAGAAAAACAATTCTTCCGCAACGTATATACGATGAATAGAGTATCATTACTATACATATATACAAAGGATAGGAAAATTACTTTTTCAAAGTAACTCGTTACATTTACAAAAATAATACGTTCTCGTTATCGTTACTGAAAAAGTCATAAATCGTTATTGTTTCTTTTTTCATTCTGAAACGAGATTTGACAAATTAAAAACATCTACTCTTATAATAGTTTCTTATTATAGTATAGTATCTTAACAAAGATAAACAACCAAATTTAGAATTGTTGTATCGCCAGTAATTAAAACAAAATACTCAAGGATTAGATCGACCAAGGCATATTTTTATATTTTTATATTTTATAGTTTTACATTTTACAAGTTATTACCGTTTTATATTTTGACTAAGATATTGATTTGTAGATGCTTCGTTGTCACAAGCAATAGGGTCCACTTGAAAAGGACCAGTATTACTGGCCGAAACGTCGTGGTAAAATTTAAACAAAAATAAAACTGCCAGCCTTGGTCGATCTAATCCTTAAGTATTTTAAAGATAAACAATTTTTCATATTAAAATCTAAAGAAAGAAATTTTGAAAAGAAATAAATGTTGAAAATGTAAATGAAAATTTTTATTTCTATGAAAAGTATAACTAGAGCTAGAGTTTTTTTACTGCACTGAGAAAATTTTTCATCGGATAAACCAGTTAAGTAGCGTTTCCGATTAATTTTTCCGATTACGTTTTCCGATTAAATTATTATTAAATTGGATACATCCGATGGAATTTATCCGACAAAATGCAGTTACCGATGAAATTTGATTGATGAAAAACCGATCACATTTTTCATCGGATATGCAATTTAGTCGGACATATCCGTTTGTTATTATGTAATTGGACTATCCGATTATATTTAATCGGACATTTTTCTCAGTGTGCGCTTTCAATTTTTTTTCAAATTTTTAACTAATAGTTTTTCTGATATAATAACACATAATAATAGATTAAATGTAAAACATTATAATTGTATTTTATAACTAGGTTTAAAATATATGTACAAAGTGACGTCGTTACCAGAAGTAACTTGTAATAGCGTTACAAGTAACGCTTTACATCCGTATTCGTTGTTTCCCTATTCTGGTATATACGTTGCGGAGGAATTGTTTTTCTTAGCCATTATAATATATCCTTGGGGAAATAAACACTACAAGTTAGCTGTGGTCGCCGTCGCTGTTATCGAGCCCTGTTTCCTCTTCTTTCACGTCCGATGTAGTGGACGGCGGAACTATCACTGGAACATCAGATTTGCGACTTACCGACAGGTCCTCTACTTGATCATCTAGGACCTGCTGTTGATGCTGCTGTCTCCTAACGCAGCGTATCACCGGACTCGCGGTGCGAGGGGCAATCGAGTCACGGTCCTGCGGCATCTCCTTCTTTATCTTGTCGTAGATGGTCTCAAAAAGCACATTACTAGTACTGGCCAGACTGTCGACGACGTCCATGTTACTACTGCCACTCTCATTCTCATTTTCGAACAGGGTATTGTCTTTAGCGCGGCTGTCGTAGAGAGCGCCGTTCACGTTTGCGCCGACGCCATACGGGAAGCATGCCGTGCTACCCCCGTTGCTCGTCGAGCGCTTCATTGACGGCCGTGATGTTGGAATGCCGAGCTTCTTCACTTTGTCGTAAAGTGTACGCGATGGCACGCCATACTTTTTAGCCGCCTGAACGGCGCTCTCACCCGACTTCACCGCCTCGATCGCCTTGTAAATGTCCTCTCGGGTGTACTGCTTATAGCGTTTCCACTCTGGCTTCGGTTGGACGCAGTCCGCTGGTGCTACAACAAATACGAGTAAAATTTAGCAGTGAAATGTTGTCATTACAATATCTAAAATTCATAGGGTGTATAAAAATTTCTACTATCATTATAACACTGACAAGGTACCGTGTAATTGAAAATAGATCTCGTCTGCAGCGAATTGTTCACCGTAAAAACATACGCGTTATAACAATTATATTACGTTATATTATATCGACTGATCTCTTTCGCAAAGTTGCATCTCGATTTTACGCATGCTGAGAAAAATATCCGATTAAATATAACCGGATAATCCAATTACATGATAACAAACGGATGTATCCGATTAAATTGTACATCCGACGAAAAATATGGTTAATATATAGTTAAACTAGTCGACGTTGCGATGCGGTAACACAGACTTCTATATACTGCTAGACTGCCAAATTCAAGCTAAAAATGGAGGCGAGACCATCGCCATATTTTGTAGGCAAATAAAGTTAGTACACGTACGTCTTGTGTGTCTACTAGGGCTATCATTTTTTATAACTTCGAAGATTCAAAGCTTCGAAGTTGACTTCGAACTTTTATACTAATAAATACAAAAGGACATATACAATAAATCGCTGACTGGACAATTATATACGCAAACAGTCGCCATCGCAAGATGTCACACTTCGAGGGTAATGAGTTGCTTGTGAATATTACGAAATCTCTGCCTAGTGCGTACCGCATAATCCCTATAAAATAGATTTGCGCGACGAGTGAAATGAAGTTGTCGCTGGCACGAATAAATTTTTCGAAGCCTCGAAGATTTCAAAAGTTCAAAGTTCGAATGTCGAAGCCTCCGAAGAAAACCACCAGTCCTAGTGTCTACAGGGTGTCGTCGCAATCGAACTTTCTAATCTCATTCGACACCGATCTCATTCGCGGAATTCTTGATGGTACTTGAGATATAATAGCTACCTGAGTTTCTCATAGATTCCCTGCTGTACGACGGTGGAGATGGCTGCCTCTCGTCCTCATCCGCGTACGAAACGTCGGCGTGGGGAGTCTCACCCTGAGTCTGGTCGCTAGTGCGGCGGTTATCACTGTCGTTCGCGGACTCGTTACTGTTCATGTTGCGATAGTGCATCGACTCATGGCTGACCAGCTCCTGCGGTATTTTCTGAGAACTGTCAACCTGAGTCTGGCCGAGTACCGTGCGCAGTATCGGCGTATCGTTCCTCACCAGGCACAACGGCAGCGTCGATTTCCGTCGCTTGATCAGCGAGGTGTCGATATTGCTGTCGTAGGATCCGCTGCCGTCGCCTGACCCGTACTGATGACTCGTTATGGAAGGCAACTGCCACGATAACGAGGTGGCTGGAATTGGCATCCCGGATTTCCCGCAAAAGGTGGAATAGACGCCGGTGGAGTGCGGCGGCGACGAGTGGCTACAGCCACCGGTGCTTGTGCTGATAGCCGGCGGCGGCGATGTCGACGGCGTGTCCCGTATTACACCCTCCTGTTTGTCAGCTTTCATCAAGCCCTTCACCTGCAGTATTTCCGCGGTTTTCAGCAACGCCTGCAGTTGATTATGTACCACGTTCACTTCGCCGCGATACATGAACTCCAATATCGCCTTTAAATCCATATACGCAATATCCTTGAGGATGATCACCGGATGGTGATGCAAAGGTGACAGCGAGTGAAACAGAGTCTGGAAGTATGTCGAGCTCGCCGCTAGCACTATCTTGTGGCAGCTGATAGTAAGACCGCTGTCAACAGCGAGGGTGACATCGGTGAACGACGAGTCTTGCAGCAGGTTTTCGAAGGCGGATATCACATTCGTCTGATGATTGTTCCATCGGAGGCAATATTGTGAATAGTGATTGTTCATGATGTCCGAGATGATTATATGTCTAACTAGCAGACACACTCCCGGTCAAAAAGATGCTTTCGACTGAAGTTGAACTGTCTTGGTCAAGGGCTTAAGTAGAAATGCTCTTCGCAATCTCCCGTGGCTCCCCACTCAAATACCTAAAATTTCCTGTTAGTGATGTATATGTTTCATGTATAAAAACCCCAACCCCCCCAACATTATCGGTAAATATACAGAATTATCTAGGGAGCTGTGGTAGGGGTCAAAGTTCAAATGCATCGCTATTTGCACGCGACAACTTCTTTCTCTCCGTTACAGGGACTAGTTCAACAAAAACTATTTACATTGATATCGAAGGGACGGAAATAATTTTCACTTCGACCTTATTCACGTAGAAATAATCGTCGTAGAAAAAAAACGTAGAAAAAAAAGTCCAAAGTTCAGAAAAGAAAAATTTGAAATTTTCCAGAACAGTCACGCTCACATTTATCGAAGAATTTACGCAATTATATAATTTCTACGCCCCCGTATAATTCCGTTAACCTGACTATCAATAAATGTGCAAATTGAAACGAATTTTCTCTGTTTTTAACATAATTCAAAATTCGACAAAATCTATAAAATTGCAATGTATTTAAAGAATGCAAGTTGATGCACATTTTCTTTTTGTTACATGTTTTTGATTTTCAAAATATCCATATTAGACGAATACCTTTTCGCAGGTTTTAAATTACAATAGAAATATATCCGCGCCTCAGGATGATTCTCGAAATCTTTAATTGGAACAGTACGTTCTCTAAATCATTGATTTTACATGCGAATAACATATTAGCCTCTAATAGACGCCTGTGCTGAATATACTTCTGCATCTAATTTCACTTCGGCGAACAAATCATAGTTCCGAAACTGTTTTCGAGACTCGCATGAGAAAAGATTAGGTATCTAAGGTCCAAGAGATAGAAAAGGAAATACCTCAATTTCAGTATCTGTACACACACAAACTAGAAAATGACCACACATAGAGGAGATACGATAGATATGAACCGTCGCGACGTCGCAAAATATTTACGTTACACGTGTCGAAAGAACATTCTATTGTATTCAAAATCCTTGAACTAGTATTCGAAACATATTCAAAGTTAAGTCATTATAATTAGAATTCTATTACATTTATTTTATATTATATATAAAAATCTACTATAATAATAAAATTTCTTACAATATCGCTTTAGAATCGTAATTACTGAAACATTGGAGTAATACAACGGTATTACTCTAATATTAATGCATTAGTATTAATGCGTGGTAATATAATTATTACAATATCATTATATTGCGTATTATCGTCGATAAAGGCCAGATAAAATTACGACGAGATCTGTGCAAGTACAGTCTCCAACAATTGCACGCAACTTTTGCCGAATTCCTAAAAAGTTGGTCGTTACTTTCGCAGGTATGCGTCTTAGACGTATACGAGCACAATAGAATAGTAGAGCCATTGTCGAAATGTACATAATTCAAATTTTTTTTAACCCTTTCCGGCCACAGCCATATTTTATATTAGCGTGAAAGGGTGGATAAAAAAGTTTCTTTAGTAAACCCAACAATGGACATTTGTGTAAATCAAGAAGTAAACCCAATTGTTATATCCTCGTAAACTTGCTTTCATATACTAAGATTAAAAAAATTAAGTGGCTGGGCTATAGAGAACTGACCGCCTTCTGCTGGTCTATTTATAAATATTTTCTATTTTCTATTTATAAATTTATATTATTTATAAACCAAACCGCGTCGGTCTTACTATCGAATGCCCGTAAATACTTTTTATAAATTCGGCAACAGCGGCGCGCGTGGAAAATTTGGAAGATTATGCAGTTTCCTCTAGTTCGAGCGGAGCAAACTTTCCACGAAAAAATAATCATTCTCTACGCAGGGTTTCACTCGCGGGAATTTTACAAACTTCTCTTAGTGTGTTCATTTTATTGACTTTTATTCATTAAAATATGGAAAGAGAGAGGGGAAGCAGGTTAAAAAGACGCAAAAAGGAGAACAGCCAAAGATTGGAGAAAAATGCAGGACGTAAAGGAAAGAGAAATAGGAGAGTAGTAATAAAGGCGTTTGCACGGATAGATAGTATACCAAACAGCTAGTATAGGAAAGCAATAATTTGTGATATGCAGTGAGAGGTGTAAAGTCAATAAGATAAGGAAGTTGGCAAGAAGGAAAACGTAGAGGAGGACGCACCGGTATAAATGCCATCCCTATCCGTGTGAGATGCAATAATATAAGCGGACAACTTGTACGTGCATACATATGCAATAATAAGGAACAGAAGATGAATAAGTTAAGAGACAGTGCATGTAAAGGTTTGCGTGGTTAAGAGGCTCAAATGTTAATCAATCGACTCATTATATTATATTATTAAAAAATATTAAATTAAATAAAAAACTGAAATTAAAATAAAATAAAAAAATTAATATATTAAATAAAATTATTTTTAGTAACAAAATGAGATTATTTTATTAATATTATTGATTTATTATTAATAATAAAAAATTAAATAATATAAAACTTAATTAAATTAGTAGTAGTACTACTAATAATACTACTACTACTAGTCACAAGCTGAAACTTTTTGCAACATTGTTTTATATAAGGGGCTATGATTAATGACTGTGATATTAAATTAATTAGTTTTATAAAAATATATTATAAAATAAAAGTTAATATAATGTTAAAAATTAATATATAACAAAAATAAAATAATAAAAATAAAATAGTATATATTATTGTATATGTAAATTAATAATAATAAATATAATATAAAAATCATAATATCAAATTTTAATATAAAAAATAAAGTAATAATAAAATTAATTAAATTAATTAATTATCTAATGAGAATAGTCTTAAAACTCGCCAGCAGTAATTAACAACATCAGTAATTTTTATTGACAGTATCTGGCAATTTCTATATTATTAAAATTGCCAGATACTGTCAATAAAAATCACTGATGTTAATTAATTATATTTAAAAAATAAACTGAAAGAAATATATATCATTGGCTTTATTCATTTCCGTGCACGTCTACGTGATTTACTTTTGGTATAACGTATGCAAAACTGCATATGCAACTTGAAGAATATTTAATTATATTTGCATTTTCCCCCTCGATTTGACATTTGAAACTTAGCCATGGCGGATCTGTCACGTCTCCGCTCATATTTCTTCCCTCGCTCTGTGAATGATTGAGATAATGAGAGAAAATTAAACGATCGATTGGCTCGTAGCTGGGGTGAGTTCGCGTCGCAAAGGGTTTCTAGTCGATATTTGCATTTCTCGTGTAGGGTGAGTCATATGATCTCGCCGACTTTCAGTTTGATCGCCCCGGTAGGAATTAGGAGCGGGAACACAATGATAAGGAGGCGATAAGGAAGGTCTGAAATGTGGAATTACGTGGAAACATACTGCATTTAATGATGCCAAAGAGAGACGAATGAAAATCTTGACGTAATCTGGTCGACCTGAAAATTATCCTCGACCGATCTACCCGCCAAACGAACATTAAAGCTCGCGGAAAAAGCTCGCAGGAGAAAAGCGAGAATGTAAGAAAAATATTAGCGATAAAACGGCAAGCAATTTGCAAACGAAACCCAGCTGATTCTGTAATTCCTTGTAATTCCTTGAATGGATTCATGAGTCTGTGCTAGTAAATTCATCTCGGTAATCAGTGGATTTATAATGATAGTGTCAATTTCTAAAATTTTCCAAGTAGCAACCATATGTTTGCACATCTCGAATAAGTACGAATTCTTTGCTAAAAATTTGGTGTATAAGCGACAAGACGATACAAAGTTAAAAGCAAACAGACAAAAGTAAGCTTACTTTAAGTTACAGTAAACAAAGAATTTGATTTAGTGATAAAATGAAATGTCTTAACGTTTCAAGAGTTTTTATATAACTCTTTTCTTTTTATAAATCGTCGCGTTTATACGTTAAGTTAAAGGAGATCGTTTAAATGTCCCGAACGCCCGCTTCGCGCTCGGCTAGGCAAAGAACAGATGTGATAGTATCGTCTTCTCGCGAGCCATTAAAAGCGAAGAAGAGGGAGCATTGAACTTACTTTGTAAGCGACTCGTAGCAACGGCGAAACCCGGTGCAGCCGATCTAATAAAAGCGAACGCTGCCCGGAGAGATTCAGGCTGGAGACCGTTTCCGCAGAGTTGCGCGCCTTCTAATGTTTTCACGGGCACAGGGCGCGGATTATCTGTCTGACAGCGACGGGCCACCTCACGGCCGTTATCAATGTCGTATGTTCCAATACGATCTTTCCTCCTCCTCCCCCCCACTTTTTTTTATCTCGTCTGACGCGTATCGCGAAGTGCGGAGGCACTTCGGACGCATCTAGGAGGGACCCGCGCGCGGGTTCATCTTCTTTCTATATCGCTCGCTCTTTTTCTCACGCGTATCTACCTATACGACGTTAAAAATTGCGCTCCTCATGCGGCTGTCACGCCGCACGCGGAGGACGCGTGGTGAAGAAGAAAACAGGCACAGGCACGGAGACAAACGCACACGCACAATCGTATACGCTTAATTCTTCATACACCTATGTCTCGTATCCTTCTCCATAACCGACTGAGAACACTCGATTCCAGATTAAACGTAAAAATGCCGGTATTCTTCAATGAAACAAAGGCCTCTTTCTAAGCATAGAGAACAGGGAACTCTACTCCTGCCAGCTCAACCTGCCAGTAACCACTAGACAACGTCGGTTCTTGAAAACTTGGTCTAACTAGTCCTATGAACTAGCCACATCAGTAAGGGTGGCTCTGATGGCGCGATCCCTCCCTGCCGTCTTCCTGCCGTCTTGGCACACGATTCGTTGGTTTTAGACAAACTAGAACTGACGCTCTCCCCCCTTAACGAAATAGAATTTTCCTAGTGGCGGATAATTTGACACAAATGGAAAACCACGAGGGAAAATGGCAAAAATGTCATCCGGATAATGCCGACCGAAAAGTGAACTGAAGACGCAAACGCGCCGTAGAACTTTGAAAAAACTCGAAACCAAATGCCTCCAATCCGGCGAAAACGACGCCTATCGACTATTTCTACCGCGTAGTATTCCGCCAATGCGCATAGAACGTGCTTCTAATTGCGCATTATATTGCATTAGCTTCAAAACAACATTATTTGTGTGTTCAAAATGCGCGAATTTAACACGTTTGGGCATATTTGAGATATATAATTTTATATAATTCTCTATATTTATACATGCTTATGCATGAAAAATTATGCATAGGCGATTAATGGTACAGGTTTTTGGAATGTACTGCCACAATATACATTAAATGTGCATTTAATGCGAGACAAATGCGTGCACTAAATGCGAATTTAAATGTACATTTGACACATTATTGGGACTATTTGGGGCATTTTCTTGACTAAAACTTTTACGAAGGTTAGAGAGAGAGAGGGGGGAGGGCGGGAAGGAGGGAGGGAGAGAGTGAGGAAGGGAGGAAGGAAGGGAGGGAGGGAGGGAGGGAGGGGGGATGGAGAGAGAGAGGGGGGGGCAGGTATACCGAATCCGGACCTTTGGGAAATTGGGGAAAGGTTGCTCGTACTTTGGTGAGCGCCGATGTTAAAAAAATTGCCTTTATGCTTTGATATATTAGCACAATTAACTTTTAATTTACTACGTGTATATTAAAGTGAATCCGGAGAGAAATTTATAACATTTTCAATGCATACATACCCTAGTAGCACAGTGCATTGGCTAAACGTTGGCCCAACACAACCAAATATTGGGCCAATGTTTAACCAATGTTTGTTCAATGCACTGTGCTATTAGGGTAGTTTTTCGATTCGAAGTCGAAGCTATATCCCCGATACATAGATGTCCTTTCTACCGAAACAATGGTACGAACGCAGGATTACGCAAACGCAAAATGCTGTTTCACTCACTAGCTATTGAAATATTCCATTATTAAAATAACAAAGTATTTCGTCACAAAAAAAAACCTGGTGCCGCCAAGTGCCCACAATATATACAATAACAAAATATTTCAATAACAAATAAAACTGGGATACCGTATTTTTGCGCTTCAGGTCGGCGTTTTATGCGCGACACGCGTTGCCTACGTAATTTTCCCTATCGCGATATTAAAGCGATCGTGCTATTTTTCACATCGCGAATTGATCGCAACTCGGTCGTTTGGACGAGCAAGTTGTAAGCAAATTATTGAGACCAAGTTGGCGACAGAGGACAGAATTGTTCCCCATAAGATTGGCGTAATTAAGGAGAAAATAATCAATGGTACATGAAACTGATCGAACGAGTAAACACTGATTAAGTAATTTTGAATTTCGGCCCCCCCCCCTTTCTCTTCTCTCTCTCTCTCTCTCTCTCTCTCTCTTTTTCTCTTGTTGAATTTGACCTCTCCGACACTCCGTGGCGTTATTCACGCGAGCAGTCGTGAACAACGCCGAGAAAAATATGTAAAACTTACGCCTTTGTAAGTTACGCATGTGATAGTGACACACGGTGTTTCGGCGCAGCGTGCACGCACCACACACGCACTTATTCGCCTATACTTGCACTATCGGCCAATCACGTGCCTCCTAGGCCAATATCCTGCGGGATCAAGTAGATAGGCAAGGGATGGGCGGGCTGGCGGGCAGACTCGGCGAGCGAGCGAGCGCATATGCGTGCGTGTGTGTGCGTGCGTATTTACACACGGTGCGATGCGTGAAAAACTGTTACCCACACCCACGTCTACTTCCCGTACCAAGAGCCCACGGTGGTACCCGGCAACATACAACGCCTGCACATGTGCGTGCATTAGCTCGCGAGCGCCCTAAAGCCCGTGTCACACCGCGTATTGCGGACGCGGATTGGATTGGGATCCACGGATTGCGGATCGAAATTCAGCCAATCACAGCGAGGCAACTTGTGATCCGGATTGCAGAGCGCAGAATAGACGGCTGTCTATTTGTACGATCCGTAATCCACGAGCCAATAAAATGTTGAGCTTCAATCACGTGATCCATTTTTGTGGGTGGGCGAGTATTAACCGGTTGTCTGCTGTAGCCAAGCTAATCTAGCTCGTGCAATGGGTGCAAAGCGTGATCTTTTCTCTCACGCGATTCGTTCTCAACTATTATTAAAAATAAAAAGCGCAAACACAGTTTTCTTTTTTCATCTGTTGATTGTAATTTTGTAACTTAAACATAATGACGAGTAAGCGCGAATAAGCCACACGTGCAGACGAATAAGCGCGCGCATCGCAAACGGTATTCGTAGTGTGAAAGAAGAATCCAAATCTAGCGATCTGTAATCCCAAACGAATCCGCGTCCGTAATGCGTAGTGTGACACGGGCTTAAGAGACGAGGGGAGGATCGTGGTAGCCAAATGCGAGGGGGAAAAAGAAACGCGGGAAGTACTAGGTCTAACCGTGTGCGTTGACGAAAATTGCGACCGGGCTCCACGTCAAATCCGCTGCTCGCTGCGCGCGGGAGTGCGCGTGTAATTTCGGCGCGTAAGCGGCCCCTCGCGGGTAGCAACACGCGGGTCGACCCCGCAGCACACACACACGCACACGCGTAGGGCGTGTCCTACACAAATTGAGTAACGTTACCGAATGCGGGGGTTGGCGGCATGACGCTTCCATTCGAGTATCGTGAGAAAATCGCGAGGTTCTGAAAGAAAGGAAGGGCGAATAAAGCGCGGAAATGGGGAGAGGCCGGGCCGGGCGGATAATTAACGGATCGAAAATCCGTTAAATCCGGAGCAGAGGCCGCGAAACGTTATTAAGACGCGTTAAATTCAATAAACTGAAAAACATTTTCTTAATATTGCGACGTTTCATCAAGTTTTCTCTTTACAAAGCACGTATGCCAATCATGCCGGTCTGTAAACATTAATTTACTATATGTTAATATGATAGCACAGACTATATATGCTTGTATTAAAGCATAGGCGTGCGCAAACATTTTTCGTGGTGCATAGGGGACAGCGGTTCCAAATTTCAAAAAGTTTACACCGGCGAAGAAAAGATTCTCAGTATTTTGTTCAAAAATTTAAATAAATTAAATGAAATAGTACAAAAGTGAGCTTATTGTCAACTCGACTGACAAATTTTATATTCAATTCGTTACAACATTTCGATCTTACTTCAGGTCCTTTTTAAGTAACAATGTAAATCAACAAAAATATAAGATATTAAAATTATTAATTAGTCATCTAGTAAAAAAGAAAATTAATTAACGAATAAAATAGGGAAATAAAATAGGGACGACACCAGTCACATTGTCTCACTGTTACTCAGTCGTCAAACCTCGCTGGGTGCATAAAATAATTCTTTTTTTTTAGTGAAAAACTCGTTTTTTTGGTGGTGCCATGACACCCCCGGCGTCCGTGGGCACGCCTACGTATTAATAATATTATTACGATTCACACGATAAGTGGTAAAACTCCAAGAAAAAATATAAGCAATAAGGGTAATCGGCGAGATCGTAATAATATAAGTAGTAAGGGTAAATGTCAATGCGGGCCAATGAAGAAACAGAACTCAGGATCTCAAGATTTAAATGTTGAAAAAAAATTCTCTTTAATGTACATTTTTGCACATTGTACATTAAAGAAAATTTGTCAACGTTTAAATCTTGAGAATCCGAATTCTATTCCCTTATTGGCTCGCATTGGCATTTACCCATACTACTTGTATTATTGCGATCATAACGTAGAATATTTTCGTGATGCGTTTTGAGTGAAGTAAAAAGACTTGGACACGTTATATTTTTCGAATCTCAGCCGACGCTTTTACGCGCGAGTGTTCGATAACCGCTGTTTGTCATAAACCGCATATGCAGCCGGACGTTCCAGAATGGCCGAAAATATGCGGCATCATTCCTCTTATCTCGTAAGTGCGTCTAAAAACGGAGGATAACGGCGCGATAAAGAGCGGACGTTGGTCGAAGAAAAATCGCTTCCACGGCAATGCGCGCAAGAGAGCGAGCGCGCGCGTTGCACACTGTTGTGTGCGCATGTGCGTGCGCGCACACATGCGTGATGTGCAGCGGGCGCTTTCCCGAGTGCAATGTACGACGCCTCCGCTGCCGATTTCGTGAAGGGAATCGCTGGGAGAACGAAAAGAAGGGGGGAAGAGCGAGGAGGAAGAGAGAGAAGGGCCACGATTACGGCAAGGTGAATCTTTGTCCTGTTGCACCATCGAAATTCTACCTTATCCCAGGCAGATGCAAGTATGGGCTATGACAACAACCGGTGCATAAGCGGCTCTGATCGCCGCGGGGTGCGTCTTTCGTACTTTGTACCCATAACGCATCCCACGATCGCGCTATGATATTTATTTAGGCGCGCATACCCCATGTACAATTTCGACCATAGGTCGATTTCATATAACGTCGTAATAGGAAAATGTAATATTTAACGCGCGTGTAATGAGCTTAACGGCCAGGTTGATATTTTTCCGCGACGGCAAGAAAGTCTATCACGCGTTTTAACAAATTCGCGCTTTCTTAATTCTAGAAGTACACTGACAAAACAATTTTTTTTAAACGAAGTAAATAGATTTGCTTAAGATTATTTTTTTTACTGAAGGAAATATTTTATTCTAATATTAAGACCACCAGTTGAAAAGTATGTCACTAGTTCGGCCTTCTAGCCCAGAAGGTCTAGGTCAACTTTGTAGTTCGATGTTTCTTCACTGAGAAAAATTTCCATTGAATAAACCAATTAAATATGTTTTTCACCTTTAAACCAATTTATACTATATAACCAATATTATTCTTCCACATCAAAGTATTCTCTACATTTTAGCATTCAATCTATATAATAATAATTATAAATAATATTATTTATAATTATTATTATATAGATAATTATCATTATATTGTAATTAAAAATTATTTTTAATTTTGATATTTTTTCGCAATAAACTACCTCGATTTTTGAAACTTTTTTTATGCCAAATGGTTACTTACGATGACCCAATAATCCCTGCAAAATTTCAAGATGAGCATATGCCCCATTTGGCATAAGAAAAGTTTCAAAAATCGAGGTACCGAAAACGGGCATTTTTTGCGTGGGGCTTGCCGAGGCTCTTTGCGTTTAACACATACGAGCCATACTAATTTATTTAATTATATATATTTTTTTAAATATGTTGAATCTTTTAAAATATTTCATGCTATTAGAGTTACCATTGGAAACGCTATTTAATTGATTTATCTGATGGAAATTTTTCTCAATGTACTTTGCTTCTTTTTGCGCCTATAAATAGTACATCTCAGATTACGAATGACATTAATTTGACAACGTTCTTTTACCTGAAAATGAGAGAAAAAACTTGAAAGAAAGCAAAACAGATACTGACGAGTCACGGTTGATAACACGAGGAAAACGTGACGCACTATCGAGAGCGCGAAGCGATAGAAAAATACGGCGCCGACCGTTTGCTTATCGAACGCCAAATTCTGATGTCCTAGGCCGGTATTCATAGTCCGTTCTTATATTTAAGATCATCTTAAGTGTAATCTTAATGTGTTTTCAACCAATCACAGAGCCGTACGTATTAGCGTTTTAAGATAACACTTAAGATGGATCGCAGATTACGGATCGTACAAATAGATGCCCGTCCATTCTGCGATTTGCAATCCGGATCCCAAGCCTCTCTGTGATCGGCAATGAATTTCGATCCGCAATCCGTAATTCCAATTCAATCCACGTCCGCAATACGTAGTGTAACACGGGCTTTAAGCAATTACACTCTTAAGTTACACTTAAATAAGCTGACAAATATCAGAAATAAAATTAGACTGCGAATGCCATCTTTTGTAAAAGTCATTGACCCCCGTAGTCAGGGCTTATTCTCGGCCGCCGGTTCGCAATCTTCCACGAGCACCGTGACTCCGATTCGAGACCGAATTTTTTGATTCACACAAAAGTCGGCAGCCATGATCAAAATGGAAAGGGGGGACGAGAAAATTTTTTTCTCTTTGAGCATCCTGAAAGAGAAGACTTCCCCTTCGTTACAGCGTTACGCCGACAAGCTAGATGGATGTAAAGGAAAACAGGTTTTGTATAAGCGCTGAACCTACTTGTTATCGTGCCGTTGGCTTTTCGGGTTTTCGTCTTCTGTCTCTTTCTTTTTTGCCCATCTCTCCCTCCCCCTCCCCCCCTCTCTCTCTCTCTCTCTCTTTCTCTCTCTCTCGCGGCCTGTCTATTTTCTCCTTTTCGTGGGCGAGTAGTAGGAGATGCGAGATATTCCCAGTTCATCCGCTCTTTCGATGTACATACATTGCCGTGCGTGTATGTGTGTTGCACGTGCATGCAGTCCAGAAATGGCATTCTTGACACTCTTGACAACCGATCGCGTGGAGGAGGTAGAGTGGGGATAGCCAGCGCTGTAGTAGCCGCTCTACCCCCGGAGGTAAATATCGTCTCTAACGTCGGACGATGAGGCTATCCCCACTCTACCTCTTCCATTCGCTCGGCTTTAATGCAGAGAAATAGCATATATCGGCTTGAACGAGCCTAAGGGCCATTTTACAATTGCGTTGTAAGTTGCAGTGTTGTAAAACACAGTTTTAAACTAGCATTTTCGGTTGCGAAGCCTGTTGTAAAAGATGGCTGAACTTCATTTTTCACCACCACAACGATGTAGGACGTAAAAGCTAACCAATCATTCACTTCAATTACGACGTATCTTACTCAAGGGCGTCCGCAGAATTTTTTCCAGGGGGGATGCATTATTTACATTGTTAAAATATTACTTCCAGAATACTTATATTATTTCAAATATATACATATACACCTTTTGGCAAAAGCTTTCTCATCGCGACAAGTTAGGCCACATCATAAGGCTTATTTTCTATTGCTGCACTGGTGAACTAGTGCAGTAAGCTAGAATGAGAAAAAATATATAATTGTCCTACTCTAACTTATTGCACTAGTTCACCAGCGCAGCAACCGAAAACAAGCCTATAGGCTGCGTTCGGTTTGGGCACTCACGCGCTGCAAGCATCGCTCTATCTTCGTTTGATATTCGACGTGCAACGAAGATAGAATGATGCTTATACAGCAGGATGACCGTACCAGGCGTTAGGGCGGGGCGCGGTTGGGCGATCGCCCAGGGCGCCAAATCTGTAGGGGCGCCGCTGCCTGGTTTCACCTAGTTTGAGAGTGATTCCCTGAAATATAAAAACAAAATGGGGTTCGTCGTTCGATACTATCAACCTGTCTTTTTTTTTCGCAAAAATTTCGAGCCCTTGAATTTGAGCGGGCGGCCACGATAATCTTGCCCAGGGCGCCAATGTTGCTAAAACCGGCACTGCGTACTACGAAAGATTTCCAACGTAGGGCGACGCGGCTTAGCCCTTACCATAACCGTTGCCGGCACAACCCAAGGTTATTGTCAGGTCATTGACACCGCAGATATTTCAAATCGATGATCAGGTACCTGCTGACACATTGTCGCTATAACAATAGCGATACGACAATAGAATTTGCGAAGCTCATAGGCTCGATCCCTGCATCACGGGCACACAAGTGTATTCTGCATTTCCGTGTGCATCCCCAGTCCAAGTATTCCTCAGACCTAAAATAGAATTTGAATCCACCGCGCTCTCTTCCTTTCTTCTCCTCCCCCGCCTCTCTGCACATCCATCCGGGGTCCGTTCTGCTCTTTCGACGCCTTTACAATGCTGGACCATAACCATTGACAGTATCTACTACCCTATTTACCGTGCGGCTGTAACAGGTGTTACATAGGCCGATCTCGCTCGCGCAAATGCAGAACGGAACGGGTGCGCGGCTTCCTGATGAAATGTAGGTCACGCGAAGACGGCGTGAGTGAGATAATTGCGAGGAGGAATTCGCGATCGATTTCTACATCCCCACGTTCAATTATGTCACGCGGCTACGATAAGCGACTACGAAACTAGACACCGCGCGACACATCTGTGTTTGTCGTTTCAATCTGAGATTTACAGCAATATTTAATAATGGAAAATGTCTCAAATATTGTACAATAATTGCATTGTCTAAAAGGAGGAAATTCTACGATGATTGCATCAAGGCGATTCGCCAAAACGTAACGGTCTTGCAGGAATAAAATTGCTAAAATGGCATTTGCCCAAAAATTGATAATCTTATAGCGTTTTTTTATTGGTCGGAGCTGAGTGCGCGCTGAGAACTCGTGGAATGCAAGACGGTACTGCCCGAGAATACCGCTAGTGTACAAGTGTCCTGCACGCCGAATGAAACACTCGCGGCTGGGTTCAGTGCATAACATTAGGGCATTTTTTCGGCTCCTTGCTAACCTGTTTTAATCTTTCAAAATTAATACTTCGAGGGTTTTATATGCGATTTATATGCGATACAAACTCTATCTATTTATAAAGAGAGAAAGTTTGTCGTGTTTAATAACATCAGTGATTTTTATTGACCGTATCTGGCAATTAAAATTCTTATTGCGAAAAATATTACCCCAGCCAGGATTCGAACCTGGGACTTCCCTCAATCTGTGACGGGTGTCTAGGGCTGCGTTCGGTTTGGGCGCTCACGCGCTGTAAGCATCGCTCTATCTTCGTTTGATATTCGATGTGCAACGAAGATAGAATATTTTTCGCAACAAGAATTTTAATTGCCAGATACGGTCAATAAAAATCACTGATGTTATTAATTTATTAAGTACTTCTGGCGACTTTAAGAATATTCTTACTATTTGTCGTGTTTGTCCGCGATGGTCTCCGAAACCAATGGACCGATTTAATTGAATTTTTTACACACGTTTCCTTATCATCTTGGCAGTGTTATAGACTGTATATTATAAGCATTGCGCATCTGGGGACTGCGCATGCATAGATGATATCGCATTATTAATGGACCGATTTAATTTAAATTTTAGAAGACACTTTTATAACATCGTAAGGGTGTTATAAGCTTTGTAAAATTATCCTTGCGCAACTGGGAACTGCGCATGTGCAGATGATATCGCGCACCAACGGACCGATTTATTTCAATTCTTGATGGATGTTTTTCTAGCATTTCAGGAGTATTATAAACTAGAAATTATCCTCGCGTTGCATTTTACGAGATGATTTTTTCAATCTACGCGTCATAAAATGTATTTCTTATCCGGAAGGATGACAATATACCTTATTTATTGTTAGTTATTTATCTATCTTTATTCTGTTTATCTATTTACACAAATTTTAAGACGAGAAGGAAGACTGACATTCGCCACCGTAAAATTTTTATGTAAACACGCGCTTCCTATCGCAAGATAGCGAGAGGTCAAAGTCGAAAAATCCCGTGGCAATAGCTTAGTAAAATCCACACTGAGCTCGGTGACTTCCGCCGATCATCATCCGGTCACGAAAAACACGAGTGGTATCCTGCCATTAAGCCAATGAATTTCTAAATAAGCGCATCTCTGCCATACAAACGTATCGCTCGTATCTGAAGACGCGCGGTGAATTACAAGCAGTTCTCTAACAGAATTGCACGCGTGCACAATCCCTCGCGCGTACGCACGGGAAAGTATAAACAAATCGCGACTGCAACAATTCAAGTCGCGCGATTATTGCTCTGGTAAATCATTATAATAAGATAACGCGCATAGATAACGCATCCCGTTATACGAACACGATTGCGTCACTCGAGCGCATATAATCTTATAATGTAGCAATAATAAGAATAATAATTATAAACAATTAATACATTCATAAGTAACAAGAAGAATGTTATTGTCGCCAGTAGTTGATTAACAACAGGAAGAAAAATTATTTGACGACTTTAAACTGGTTGGGTGGTTTAATTTAATAATTTCTATCGTTTCGACCACCCGGATTGTGATTCTTTTCAAGATTCGAAAGGACGCTCCACAATTAAGTACTAAATTTCGTACTGACAAGCACATGCTTCATTTGACGGGCAAGCTTACCAGCAGATTTTTGCCAGTTCAATGGCCCTCTTCCATTTTAACAGCTATATCATAATGGACGATCTCAAAACACATTGCTTGTCTCTACTTGACTTTGGTGTTCCTTTCTTCTTTAGACACGTTGAGGATTTTGCCCACCGCGACAAATTTGATGTAATGTCCTTTACCGTCTAGGTAGCCAGCTGAGCACTCACTCAACAGTTGTGTCTGCTGCACGCGAGCAATCATATGGCAGTTTCGACGTCGATCGACGAGTCCTTTCTGACAGGATGGACGTAGTCTACTGTGGCTGTCGTGTCGGATAAACGTCCCTTTAAAAACAGTTTCCTTTGACCGATATTCAGAGACGGATGACATCTTTGTTACAATTTAATTTTTAACTAATCTACGTAAGTGTAGAATTGTGAATCATTTCGTCTCGGTGGCTATACTGCCAATTATTATACGAGCGGCTTATAGATAACAAGTTTCTCCAAAAAATGTAGATATCTCCTTGAGAAGGACCACAATTCTGATGGTCGAAACGTTGGAATAAATTGTTAAATTAAACCACCCAGCCCGTTTAAAGTCGTCAAATAAATTCATAATTCATCTCTGATGCGAAACCACAGTCGAAGGAGTAAAGGAATAAGAGACAGGGTGCTAAACATCTAAATTATTTTTAATTTTTTCATCTATTACAAAAAATTTTAATAGTATAATAATTATTGTATATAATTATTATACGTTACTTACGAGCTGGCGTAGCGTGCTAATTAGACGGTAACTGTAAATATGATGGAATACGTTGAGAGCCGGATTCAGAAGTGAAGTGCACCGGGACTGGCTTAAAAAGAAAATCTACCAGCGAGACAAAGCGTTGAATAAAAAAACATTCACCGTTTGCCGGACCCTGATATTCTCAAGCCGCCGGCAGATCCCCTAGATGCCACTTATAATTTGGATTAGATGAAACAGCAGGTACGAGCAGCTGTACCAAGCATGTGCGCGCTTCGGCTTACGAGAAACGGCGCTTTTTAAAGTTGCGCTGACAAACTTTTATCAATTATATTCGGGTAGCACGCTGACGTCAGCTCGATACCTGGGTAAGAGACAGAAAGATGTACCCTTCGAACTTGAGAAATATCTTTATATTATATCCCAAGGAGAACAAAAAATCAGGATGATGTCAATTTGATGTCATATTGACATCAAATATGACATCAAATTGACATCATCCTGACTTTTTGTTCTCCTTGGGTTCTGCATTATTAATCAAAGCTTGGTGCTGCCGAGTGGCGTAAGGACCAACCAGTTCTTCGGTCGAGCCGCATAATTTTAGGTTCACGCATCTCTTCCTCCTGTTCTATACTTTCCATTCCTTTTTTTTCTTCCCATCTCTCCTTATGACTTGGAAAATCGGTGAAGCACCACGTGGCGATGCACGCTTGCGTGCGTGCGTGCGCGCGCACGCACAACTGGCAACGCACTCAGCGCGCCAGGTTGCAATAAAAAATAAGCGACGTGCACACATATAGGTAGGGCGTAAGTTTATCTGCATTTGATGTTAGAGTGTAGTAGGTTAGCAGCCTGCAAACCGGTCCTAGAGAATATCTGGAATGTTGAAGTAGTAGGCGACGTTGCCACGTCTTATCATATGTGATTTCCTTGCATCTACCCAAGGGGGGCCAATGTGTGCCGTTTTAGTGCATCTGCAAAGAAATTAAAATATGAAAAAATTTATTGTGCCGCAAGACAGTACTGTAGAATATAGAATTTTGAATTTTATCACCGTTTTTGTGGCGATTTCCAATTTTGTGAAGTGCGAACAGTGTGATGGAAGTTATAACCAATTGATCTGGAAAATCAGCCCAAAAATTATTCCAAGTGGGTCAATTATTGTCCAATCAGCCGCACACATCGCTGTCTGCGTTTTTAATGAATGGGAGTGATTTGCGGCCCAAACACCCACGGATATCTGGAGCTGAGCGTATAGACATTTCTAACCACCGCGCACAACAGAGTACCCGGGAGGCAAGATTACGTCGTCGGCAACATCAGATTGATATTTTAGAAACAACAACATCAGCAGAAGATATATTATGCAGGCCTGGAATAGATGACTCTGTGTAAGCTGAACAATAAGTTTTTTAATTTAGTGTAAACTGTATTTGGAACTTCGGTCGGATTTTGATTTGCCTAATACTTTTTCAGATATTCAAGAGAAAAGTAGTCGGAGGAGAAAGTATTCGGGACTTTTTTTACTTGATTTGGTCTCAGGAATATGCTCAGGAAAGTGCTTCAATTATTGAAAATTTTTGTCTATGTAAATTTTGTGTATGTTACAATACACATTACAATACATGTTACAATATTCAATTGGAATATTATGAAATTAAGAATATTTGCATTCCAGAAGAATAGAACTATGTATGCTATTTGCAAAAAACCACAGTACACCCGTATGTCTTTCAGATCTGTCACAACCAATGTTCCCTCGTTTCCCCGTTTTCGTTTTGACTAATATGGATTTTCCTCCGGAATTTTGGCGTGGCGCAGGTCACTTTAGTTTCACTCGGTTCGAAAATGACCTGCTTTTCAAGAAAACACGAACTGAAGTATACATATATAGATCTACAAGCCCTGCGAAAATGATTCTTTTTCTTCTTTTTGCCCAGTATATAATAACTCTAACTGTATAAGGGCCAGTTTCACAAACGTCGTTTAACCGCTAACCCATGGTTAATTGATCCTCTGTCTCTTCTTGGATAACAAGATAGAGAAAGATAGGAAGACGACTGAACTCTGGTTAACAGTTAACCGACGTTTGTGAAACTGGACCTAACTCCTACGGTTTTAACCGACTCATATGAAACTTGGAGGATATCTTCTTATATCAATAATCTAGAGAAGTACGTACGGATTTTGCAATATATTAAAACTTTTTGTGCAATTAATATTTTTACACAACATTTTTAGGCAATAAAATAAACTTTGTTTTCGTACATCTACCGATTCTACAAAAATCAATATTTTGAAATACTCGTACGTACTTCTCTAGTTTCTAGTATCTAGATAATCAAAATTTTTGGTTTTTTATTTTGGTTATATTTCTAAAAAAAAAATAACGTAAATGACACTGATTGTGTCCTGTTCAGGGTAGCCTAACCCCTTGAGATCATCTTTAGATACTCCATAGCCAATCAAATATTCCCTACGGCATATTTAGATAACTTCAAGACGGTTTTGAACATAACACCGAGCCGAGAGTAAAATGTTTTTCTCTTACTCGTAGAAATATGCCAAAACTTTTATGGCCAGTCTCTGATTACAGTAGGGTCTCTAGGCCTCCCGGGAACGATAGCGACGAATCATATGTTGCCCCGAGAAGTTTAGTTTATTGACAACATCAGTGATTTTTATTGACCGTATCTGGCAATTTTTATAATACAGAACATTTATTGCGACAAATATTACCTCAGCCAGGGTTTAAACGTGCAGACCTCCCTTCTCTCTAGGCGGGCGTCACGACCGATTCGACCACCGAGGCCAAATTCGTATCAAAGAATGCAAAATATTCGAGTAGGTACTACAAAGGAAAGACGTTACAATGAAAAACCATTCGTCATAAAGAAAAGGTCTAGAAATCTAAAAGAAATTCACGAAATAGCTCAGGCTATATTTCGTGCCCTAACAAGTTCACACGATGAATTCAGAAAAGCATCGCGAAACCAGGATGAGGATGAGGCCAATCCTAACAGCACTCAAACATTTTTTTAATGTTGCAAAAATATTTTGTTAAAAGATAAAATATTTCTAAAATTATATGAAAAATATTTTAAAAATATTTCTATAAGCCCAAATGAAACTAGTGAAAAGGATTTCAGTAAAATAAAGGCGTTCATCTTACAATATTGGACCAACAATGGGAATACTAGATTTACATTGCTTTCCAATATTGCGCCAATATATTTTGCTATTGGAGTTTGTTTACACCGACTTGTGTCACTTTCGTCACGATGTCTCGTTTGGGTACTTAAAGATAATGTTAGAAATTACCGTTGCATCAGTATGTCCACGACGAATCCCCGCACGTACCTGCGTACGTAGCGCGCGATACATTCGATTTTACGATGGGAAAGTACCGCAACGTTCTCTGCGGAGGAATCTTTCAACCGCGCCGTGCATTTCGGCGTAAAAAATGCGTCAACACGCGACCCTACGCATTTCTGATTCGGAGCGTGTCTGGCAGTTCGGCCGTACGTGCTCACCGTGTGTGAAATACCAAATACAGGACGAGTCACGACAAGTCAGCGATAGATTACGCAATGCCCACGAGTGGCCGAAAGTAAGACGTATATTCTGATGAACTTTTAAAGAATCCTTTTAAACAGCATGAATATTCTACGCGAGACTCTCCGCGCTCGAGTATATATCTTCGCGAGAACATTTTTACACGACCGCTGCCTCTTATCAGTCTCCGAGGATTACGGCTCTCTTCCGGCTTACGAGTGCACTTCATTCCACGGCCAAGATGAGCGCGTCTCCCTCTCGTGTTCGGAAAGATTAAGCAAAAAAGCTTAAGAGTAGTCAAATCTTGAAGAAAGGGAAAGATTCATGAAGAGAAACGTTGTATTGCTCGACGAATGTCTTTGCGCTTATTTTTATGGGAGATTTGCATTTGGAGCACCGTACCCAGACAACCAGTACAATGCTCAAGCAATGTATGGAAATTAAATGCCAGCAACTGATGCTAGGCTTTTTACTAAGATATTGTAGTTAAGTGCACAGCTAAGGTGAGAACACATCGAATAGGCATACTGTTAAAAATGAGTTAGCATACATTGTTTTGTACGCTTTATTTAAGGTCTTGTACCGGCGGTTTAACCGTCATCTTAGCCGTTTTTCACCATACGTGTCGGAAACACGACATAAAGACATCTTAAAGATGTCTTTTAAATATGCGTGCTGTTTGGGTATAGCGTTTACTGACAAATTTCAGTTCAACTTCCTTACTTCGTTTGCTTTTCTTCCCGTTAATTACAGATACGCAAAGTTATATCGTTCAATTACCTCGTCCGATACCGATGCTGAATCTACTTGTCAAGTAAATAAACGTTGTACGTGCCGTTGCTACAGATTTCAAAAATGGCTCGGCACTTGCGATGGAAATGTGGTTCTTTTTCCTGAGTCGCACAGAAACACAAAATCAACCAGATTCGAAAGACCCAGTACGAAAACTCATATCGACGTCAATAGAATTAAAACCGCATTCCAACCGTCAGTGGACCTTACAAGTGTTCTCGCTGGGCAGTGGCCATGTCAACCTGCTACCTAGGTTGTATAAATAGGTTTCCATGCGTAATTATTAATAAATTCCTTCTTGTCTATTTGTGCAATCTTCGAATAAACTTGGAACCATAAATTTTTCCTTTTTATACACGGTAAAAAATGCTGTTGAATTAAATAAAATAAAGTTGCTTGAATGAAACGTTAATGTCACGGGCTGCCGCGAACATAAAATAATACACTCAATTGTATTTGCTATGGATTTTAATTTTAAGCATTGAACTAAATATCCAGATTATTATAAAGCCAACAATCTGATGTTTTTCATTGATTAATACTGATGTTGTTTCAACGATTTTATTTCAATTGCACTGATCTTGTTGATGCAACATCATTTCTTCTTTCCTCACCTACAGCCGGGGGTATGCGAGAGATCCCGCCGTTATGGTGAGTCACACGGACACGGACATTTCCGCCGATGCGTGTATGTATGTATGTACATAGGCTGCGTTCGGGGAGATGCTATTTAGCGCTATGAGCGTGCTCTGTCCTTGTTCAACTTTTGCAAGTAACAAGGACAGAGTACGCTCATAGCGCTAAATTGCGCCTCCCCGAATGCAGCCACAGGAGTCGATAAGCAAAACCGAAGATGAAGAGCTAATGCTTCAAACGATACATATTATTGTTAGAACAATCTTAGGCGAAATCTACAAGCCAGGTAATATTTACCGCCAAAGAATCATACAAATTAGAAATTTAGTATGCAATAAACGTAACAATTTCGGATTTACCCTTGCCGGTCTCAGGCCCGAATAAACTTGCAGGGATCAAGGACGAGGTCAGTAACCTCTCGGTTGCACAAATGAAGGCGAATTAATCGGTAAAAAAACAGTTTAAACCTACTTTAAATGGAAAAGGAAGAAGAAGAAGAAGTATGTAACAAATATATATATAACAATAATAATAATACATATATAATCATAATATCGTGACGTAAACGACAAGAGGACAATATACAGCTAGCAAGGGATATAAAGCAATTTGGAAATGAAGGGAAATACAAGGAAGTTGAAAGTGGCACTGTCCCAGTAGGGATTAACATCTGCAGAAGAGGCAGATGCACAAAATCGATGATCGCTGATCGGATTGAAAGGAGCAGCGACCGTAACAGGTGCCGCGCTGCTAGATAGCGCAGAGAAACGCATGCCGGTCATTGTCGTTTCCAAGGGCATGCCGCTATAAAAAAAAAACCTATCGGACTCGAGAACGCGATGTTTAAAAAGAGGGCTCACGGGAAAATGAACAGAACGAGAGAGAGAGAGAGAGAGAGGGGGGGGGAGAGAGAAAGGGGGATAGGAGGAGAATGACCTTGATGGATAGGGTTGTCCAATGAGGAACCCGAAAAAGAACGAAGGGCATAGATGTGTGAATTGTACAGCACGTTCTGCGTGTGTTACTTTTCCCGCGTTCATGTGCACATGTGTGAACGGGGCTGAGTGTGTGCACCGATTATACAGGGTGTCCAATTGTGTTTGTCACGTACTTATAATCGGAAGAAAAAGAAATGAGAGAGAGCGAAACGCGCTGTTTCCGTCGTTGCGATGTGTAAAAGTTTTTCCAAAATTACTCGTTAACCCTTTCTCTTGGTCACAGTCGCCAGAAAATGTTCCGCGAAAAATAGGAAACCCGGTGAAAACCACGAAGCAAGTCGTTTTACTCAAGACGATCACGAGACACGGTAGTGTCTCGCGCCAAGTATAAGCGTATGCTAAAACCACGCGCGCGATATTCTTATTTTCGATATCCTTTTTCCCGATGGGGTGTCCGAATTTGAAAAAGAGAGTGGAGGAAAAAGGGTTTAGAAAGTAACCCTTTGACTAAATTCGCCGAAAGAATTTTAGATCGTTTTGAAAATAAAAATATACTGCGTCTCCTGTGTCCTGTGTTCTGTGTCCGAAACCTTTTTTATAATATAAGAAAACGCGGAGTCGGGATTTCAAAGTAGAGTCGCTTGCACATTTGCATTGCACACAATATCCGGCACATTTCACTGACTTGCTGGAAATATTATTCAATATGTTTCACACGAATCTCCAATTATCTCTTTTCATACAATTACAATGTACAAAGTAACTTTTCACACCGACGTCACTTGACACACTGATCGCACTGTCTCTACATTTATGAGTGGATAATAAATAAAACTGTCCATCATTTTAGCCATTTTCCGTCAAGACATATCTTTTAAAACATACTGCCGCGGTTTATTTTGGTAGCAACACCGAGACACCCCGTAGAGAGTCAGGTTAAAATTTCTAAACCCCAAATGTCCACGCATTCTACTCCCTAAATGCCATCGCAGGCTCCCTAAAGCCTGCGCCTGTTAAAGACCAGCTCTTCGCACATGGTCTTTCAACCACTTTCGACTTCCCCGTGCATTCTACGCCTTTGGAATATACCGGGTATGTTAATGTAAACGTAATACGTACAGTCGTCAGCATAAAGGTCACGTTTATCATGATGCTGTCAAATTTGTGTACATCGAAATAAATGCGTTCTGAATGCAGTAACATGACTACTTATACACGTGATCAGTTGACGAAATTTCAAGTGCAAGCGATCCGCAATATCTAATACGTTATGATGTCCGCAACATATCAGCAATAAATGATTCGTCGTTCCATCTTAAGCATCGTGATGCTGACACGTTGCAAACAGTTAGTCGTTATTGGAATTAGTAGTCATATAAGTTCAACTTAACAGACATAATGCTGCCTCACCTTGTTCCGAGTTTGTTACGACTAATTGTTTCAAGGATTTCGGCAACATGTCGGCAAATTTACAGCATTTGGCTATCTGGGAATGTTCGTTATAGCAATTTGTCCGTTGCCCAGATTCAAGCTGACCAAAATTAATGACAACATTTATTAATCGCGAGCAGAATATATTTTTCTAAAACTCACAGGCAGTACCGGCTCTTGCCTTTTACCCCATTCACTATACAAGACTCTTGTTTCAACTTCTCTCTACAACGGTTCGCAACGATCTCCTTGTCGTTTGCATATTTCCGCAAGTGTTCTGCAGGAAATGCGTTCAATAAAATCAATTTCTTCGTAATTGCATGGCACAATAGCAACACATTCAAACCGTCTTGTACACTGAGATCCTCACCAGAGGTGACTCAGAGAGGGTCAGTCGTGTCGGATAATCATATATTTTGTTTGTGCCGAATAAATATAAAGCATCAGGACTATACATTCCTAAAGAAACCTAAAAGAATTCCACGATATCGAGAAGAATCTTATCGCGAAATAAACACGAAGAAGAAGATATATATAAAGATACCATGGTCACTTTTGGTAAATTCCTATCTATTTTTATGCGTCTAGAAAAATGCAGCATAGTTACATTTTTCTGCTATATCTTCTTACTTATATCTTACGCATTTATGTCCTGTATCAGTTTTATATCTCGTCTACATCTTTACGCGTTTATTTTTACAGGTATAATACATAAAATATTTCCAGCGCGTCGATCTAGGGCGCATTGATCTTAAGCCCGTATCAGACTACGGATTGCGATTGAGATTAGACTGAAATTGGACCAATTAAAAGTTATCCGTAGTCTGATACGGGCCTAACTGCATGTCCTTCACGTTTCTTAATTTGGAAAAATGTGACTTGGACACGGTCGTCTTCATACATCCGGAGATCGTTACCCGTTCGTTTCGCAAATTTAAGATCTCTAACACAAAAGGAAAGGGATAAGAAAAGGATTGCCCCGAGGGACTCGTAAAGTTTTTGTCGATTCGCCCCGAGCACTTTGACATCGACCGTTCGTGATATTCGCAACAATGAGAAACAAACCCTAGCGTATGGACACATCTTTTATTTGAATTGTTCAATGCGAATAGTTCCAGAAAGAGTTAAAATAGGAGACGCGCAAAAATATAGAGGAAAAATAAATAATATGTATAGGTCGATAAATTTTCTTCCTTTATACGAAGCGTATACGAAGGAAACCATCGTACCAAAAGGAATGAGTACATACAAGTTCCGAAAAATAATAAAGTCTAAAGTCTAAAGATCATAAGTCTAAAAGATCCTTCGTTCTACATCATAGGCTGAAGTATTTATAATAGATAAAAGATCCGGTACAAAAATTTATATGACAGATTCCGTCTTTCCTGTGAACATATTTTGTACACTGAGAAAAGTCTTGGTCACATATACATATCTTATATCTTGCATTTGAACAATTTTTTCATAGAGCAAATATTTTACGGTCGTCATATTAAATGACTCACTCTGTATATATGTATCCCTATTCAATATAATTTTCTTTAGTTTTGCATTTATTCCTGTTGAGAGTAATTGTTTTCTTTTGACATGAAGCAAACACCAAAATGACAGTCAAAATCACCATCAAGGCATGGAACGTTTTGCAGTCAAATTGTCAACATTTTGCCATTATTTTGACTACTCATATCCCTCATCAATTTTCAATTCACTTTATTTGTCAACAACTGGAAAATGTTGTAAGCGTTTACTAATGCGTTAACTAACCATAAGTAAATTAATTTTCTGAGCAGGAATGAAATGAAATATTTTTAACAATTAGAAAAATTGGATATATTTTACAGAAATGTATATTCTGTTATTATAGCCAAATTTCTTTATAATCAAGAAAAATCGAAGAAAATGTCACAAGTAACATTTGTTTCTGAATATTTCGACTTTCTATCAGTGTAATTATTTATAGCTGGTTACAAAATCTGTATTATCTGCATATAGAAAAAATAATATAGGGCGACTTACCAATACAGTATTACAGAAAACAAAGTACAAACAAAATTTTATGTATATGATTATACTTTTTTATATTCTATTTTATTATCTACTCAATATGTGCAGTTATTTCCAAGGCGAGGCGTTCAACGTTGTATTGAACTACAGGTACTCGAGCATCTCTTTTCAGTTTTGACATATTTCACAGGATAGATAGAAACCTTCGTAAATCTCAGATTTTTCGCGCGGCCTTTTTAACCCTTTTTTTTATCCTTTCCGATCTTTGACATTTATGCGAAACGAAGGTCTTTGCAGAGAAGTTTAATTCAAAAGACCAAAGGGCAATGTTAAAAGAAGGTGTTTCGCTCCAAAGATTAAAATAATCCTTTCCTGATTTAAAGGTGCACTAACAATAAATCAAAGTAAGCGACATGGTCATATTTGCACAAAGTCACAGCAAGAAGTGGAAAAACAATGCTACGCGGCAAAAAATCAGAAACATGAAATTGTTTTGTGAGGTTTCTAAAGTTTCTTCAGCAAATGGAAATCATCCTACCGATCAAATTGATTTATTGTATGAAAACTAGAAGCGGAAAAATTCCTCAACGTTATTTCTGCAACTCCACCAATATATTAAACGATATTGTGTATTTGTTATTTTATAGAGCAAGCTATGATAAACAAACGAATGTTCTGAAACGTATAGAAAGGTTTTTAGGAAATTTCAAGGAAAAATTTTTAGCTACAAAACTTATACCTTTATTTTTCGTAGAGACGTGTGAATTATTCGAATACGAATTGAATCAAATCGGGCGAAATAGTAATAAGTAAAATATTATGGTGATATTAATAGATGCATTCAGTACTGCAACCGTTCATTGATCGGTTAAGTAGCGATAAAATGTAACTAATTCTTATCTTTAAATTCGACTACAGATTTTTCAACTAAATGTTCAATTACTGCAACATTAAATATACTTTACTAGTTTTATATTAAATATTGAAATCTTTTCTGTTTTACCTCAAAACAAATTTATATTTATAATCATTATTACTTTTCTACAATCACAACAAAATTTTCTCTTATCATCTACAAGTAACAATGCAATAATTATATTGTTAATTACAAACTATATTTCAACAATTCAATTCGATTCACTTCGATTCGGATTCATAAAAAGAAATAAACTTAATTCGACTTAATTCGACCTAATTCGACGTAAAAAATCCTTCATTCGCACATCTCTACTTTTTTGAACAAATGTTGCATTTTATATAGCAATACATAAAAAATACAATAATAATACAATAATAATAATAATCTCGATAAATAGTAAATGATACAAATTATAAGAGATATTATATATACGTTGTAAACGGCTTGTACAATGTATTTTACAAATGTTTAATGCGCATATATATACTACAACTTGCACATACACCTCACTTACTTATATGTAATAGTTGCTATCTAATAAGTAATATGTCATGAGAGTTTGTGTGTGAAATAAATACTGGTCAACTTTTTATAAAAAAGATCGAAGGCTCTAGCAAATATTTCTTTAATCTATCGGCGGATCTGTTTGAACGGTTTTGCTTTCTACAGAACATTCTTTATTTAAGGAACCATACTTATTTGCAATATTTACTATTTCTCGAAGCGTGGCATTCTCTTCCTTTAAAGAATGAAGCGTCTCCTTCTCCTTCAATTCATTCTCCTCGTCTAAAGCAGCGGCTGTCTTCATCACGGCTGCCATTTCATTAATTTTCTCTGCTTGACTCGTTATTATCTGCGAAGTAACAAAATATATATGTATTAATGAAAGCTGCACAATATTGTATTTCTTAATCTTTTGCCTTGTAGTTCCCAATTAGATTAGGCGAATCTATATGATAAATAAGTAGTAACGATTTTAGATGTAGGATTACAAGTCTGAACTCGTTTATTGATTAAAGCAGATCTTTTTACTTACATTAGCGTATTTTGAATTGTGCATGGACGAGTAATCAGTTTTGTTGAGGCGTAATAAAGAGGCAGTTTGCTGTCGGTATTTGGACATTATGAGTTCAAGAGCATGCTGGTGGTCTTCTAACGCGTTTCTCAACTCCTTGTTCTCCGCCTGTATTTCTCGCAAGTGCTTATTTTCCCTTTGGATCCCGGCGATCAGCTGTAAGTGCGGCCTCTGCTTCGCTTCCGTATTTAAAATTTCTACCTCCTCTTGATACTGAGGATAAATTGTAAACATATAATATATAGCACATACACATACATATATATATATATATAACTTTAGCATTTGTAGTATGCATGTACATTCGTAAATACATCTCTACCTGCTTCATGTTATCAATTTGTCCACACACAGCCTCTACTTCGCTTATCAGGGTATCTGCCGTATTCTCATGGTCTGAAATTCGAATAACCAGTTTTTTGGCATCCAATATAATCTGCTGGAACGTCAACGACATCTGCAAGCACATACAAATTCGATTTATCTACAAAGTTGCATTCACTTCATCATCCAAACATGTATCGCTCAGCTTCAACAATGTCTAGTGCTAGTAACAGATGCTAATAACAGGAAGAGAGTTGCGACAGCGAACCATATGAGCACTTCTGCCTTTTAATTTATCTATAAAGTTGCATTTACTTCATCATCCAA
>NW_011967197.1:500416-520296 GCF_000949405.1 Vollenhovia emeryi
CATGTATCGCTCAGCTTGAATAATATAAATTCTCAGATGCTAATAACAGCAAGAGAGCTGCGACAGTGAACCGTATAATATGAGCACATTAGGACATGCGGATTCTGGGCTAACATAAAGAGGTCTATCCGCATCGCATGGTTCAACATGCTCCTGCTTGCCCCAACGGCCAGCACAGTCACTTAAATTGTAAACAACACGACAGTACTGGTCGTTGGGGCAAGCAGGAGCACGCGGGGGGGAGGGGGGGGGGGGGTGCGACGCAGACAGACCTAAGGTTGAACGACATCATCGGTAATCCGGGGCTCGGCATGCTAGACGAAAATCACGAATCCGCGTGATTCCATCTTGAACCGCCTCTCACACGTGACGTGGTCGTCGCACGTGCGCTTCCCTCTTCCGCTCTCTATCTCTCTCGAACGCGGAGAAGAGCCCCGGGTGCCCCGCGTCCTCGTCGGCCGAGCAAATCGTCGACGTCGTCGTCGACTTCCGCGATCGCGTGCTCGACGGGGGGGGAGGGGGGGAGCAACGGCACTCACCTTTCGGGAGAGGCGACTCGCCAGCGGCTCAACGGTGACTCGCGACTTCGCAGCACATTCGGCGGTTAATCGGCCGGTGACGACGCGGACGAGGTTATGCGAGAACGTCGCTCGTGCCGTGGCTCGATCCGCACCCCTGAGGACCGTCCTGCGTGCCGCGCGCGAAGCGGCGGTGGTGTGGTCCCGTCTTAACGCGCCCGTCGCGTGCTACCGTTCCAGTCCTCGCGGGGTCGGTATGCGCCACACGTATATACACGTCAGCTGCGTGACGCCATGGGATCACTCGCACTCGCGTACGAACCGTGCGTGTGTGTGTGCATACGTAACGTAAAATGCCTCGCTTAAACGCGCGCACGGAATCGCGACCGGGCGACCCGGAAGGAAAATGGCCGCTCGCGATTTGACATTTACCGCGAGAAACGAGGAAGAGAGGCTCGCCCTCCCGCTCGGTCTTTTTATAGAGAGCTCGACATTGATTCAATATTTCTGACAGCGTCTATATATGTACTTTGTAATACATAGCGAGTACACACAGAGAGGGAGGAAGAGAGGGAGGGAGGGAGAGAAAAAGGGCTTTCTTGACTGAAGGATAAAATCTATTCCGGTATCGAATCAACCGCGAGGCTTCACCCCCGGGCATTCAATCTTCAATCGTGGCGAAAAGAGAAATGGATAAGGGACGAGAGGGAGGAGTAGACGCAACGTTTCCCCCGTTGCCGCGTGTTTCGCATTTAAATATGGCGCCAATTCCGCGTCGTTCACAGGGCAATAGGGCATAGAGGCAGACTTTGGGGTCTGTTCACAGTATAAGTCCCAGTCTACAATAGAGATTTAAGCCCTAAGCCTTAAGAAATTGACTAATCACAGTCGCGCATTCTACTCATACTTGACCGTGATTGGCCAATTTCTTAAAGCTTAGGGCTTAAATCATCTATTGTAGACTGGGACTAACCAGTATGGGCACTCTCTGTCGGCACCATGGACTTGAAGGACGGAGAGCTTGGTTTGTAGGTGAGGTAAGTGAAGCCGAAGTGGGGAAGGGGATCTAATTTTCGGCTATCTTGTTAGGCGCCATTAGTGCTGCTATCTGTTGTTATTTTAATGTATTATGTATCAAAATCTTATACGGTAAAGGGAAAAAAGAATACTTTATAAATTTATTTTCCTGAAAATAAAACTAATTTATTATAAAAATGTCTTTTACTTATTGTGGTATCTGTAGTTTTTCCAATAAAAAACAACCTTAACCTAATAATACTTCGATAAACCTTTGACTAGTCAAAGGTAGTATTGCATATACTCAAGAGATAGCAGCACTAATGGCGCCTAACAAGATGGCTGAAAGCTAAGTCCCCTTCCCCACCAAGGCTTCAACCCCCCGGCCATAACTCTCCGTCCTTCAAGTCCATGGCCAGCCCCTTCAGTCCCAGTCTACAATAGAGATTTAAGCCCTAAGCCTTAAGAAATTGACTAATCACAGTCGCGCATTCTACTCATACTTGCCCGTGATTGGCCAATTTCTTAAGTCCCAGTCTACAATAGAGATTTAAGCCCTAAGCCTTAAGAAATTGACTAATCACAGTCGCGCATTCTACTCATACTTGACCATGATTGGCCAATTTCTTAAAGCTTAGGCACTGAAATATATACTAAGTCCCAGTCTACAATAGAGATTTAAGCCCTAAGCCTTAAGAAATTGACTAATCACAGTCGCGCATTCTACTCATACTTGACCGTGATTGGCCAATTTCTTAAAGCTTAGGGCTTAAATCATCTATTGTAGACTGGGACTAACTGGAACGCGCGCTAGAGCCGAGCCGTACGTACCGAGAGAGAGCATCGTCGAGTGGCGTTTGTCATTGTCTGGCTTATAGGGTGGTCGAGAGTGGGGACGGAAAGGTACAGTCCGATCGAGAAATTAGCTCGTTGTCAGAGGTTACACGATCTCGCGCAGTTGTGCTGCGCTTCGAGATAACTTTTGGTTCGAACTGTACTAGACAATGACAGACGCCACTCGACGATGCTCTCTCTCGGTACACACGGCTCGGCTCTAGCGCGCGTTCCAGTTAAGCCCGCTGCAGACGATGCTATTTTTCCTGCTGGATTGCTTGCGATTTAGTAAATTACTATCATTGCACCACTCAGCATTCAGGATTCCTAGTAATTTACTAAATTGCAAGCAATCCAGCAGGAAAAATAGCATCGTCTGCAGCGGGCTTTAGTATATATTTCAGTGAGCTTAGGGCTTAAATCATCTATTGTAGACTGGGACTCAGCCGCTCCATGGTTTAGGGCCGACTAGCTGATTCGCCGACACCGGCCAATCCGCGGGCGCATCCTGCGCGGACAGGACCGCGCCCAGCGACCAATCGGGCCGCGCCTCGCCGCGGGCGGTGAGCGCCAATTGGCCGGCGCCGTTCGATCGCGTTCGCCGCTCGAGTTTCCCCTCTCGACCACGAACGGCCGACGGCTCCCGCATCGAGGGGGGACGAGCTCCTCTCGGTTCGAATGATTTATTCGTTTGTTCCACGTATGAAGAGCTGCGAGATACTCGGCGGCCGAGGCGTCGATAAACGTGTCCGTGCTACAGCCGTCGCCGCCGTACGCGAACGGGTGGCCCCGCATCTGGCGCGTCGCACGCAGCACCTCGGGGACGTCGCCGACGTAATGCTCACGAGCGTTCCCACGATTACGCGCGAGCTGCTGAGTTGAGCGCGCGACCGAATCCGGGGAGGGTTTTTTTTTCTAGTGCTACGCGCGACACGACGAAGGACGAAGGACGACGAAGACGGCGGCGGGCGCTGCGCGTGTGACCGAGTGATGTGATGTAAATAAACGCACGTTTGCGTGCGCGATCGGTAAGCCGACAGCTGTACGACTCCCCCCCGCGTCATTTCCGCGGCCGAGGCGCGTTATCGAGATAAGAAATTGTGCGACATATATATACACATATATATATATACATTATATATATATCGACGCGACAACCGTTAGTCGCGCGCGCACGCACACACACATACGCAACCTTCAACGCGCGCGCGGGCGTTCGTTGCAGATCGAGGCTCCCGACGGCGAGGGATTTTCTCTCTCTCTCTTTTTCTCTTCCCCCGACGCGAGTGCGCGCGCGCACGCGTACCGCGTCTCCGCGTGCGTCTCCTGGTGCGCGGGGCCCAGTCACGCTCCCCCCCGGTTGCTCGCTCGCGCGAGGATCGGATCCCAGCCAGCCAGCCAGCCTTTTGGCCTGGGCCGTCGTCGGTCGGCGGTCTCGTGTTTTGTTTCTCGCGCGGAAACGGAAGCGTGTGCGCGTCGACAGTACGATGTTTCGAGCGTCGCGCGTGCCTTCGTGAGGCTCTCCCGGGGAATCTTCGCTCGGTCGCCCTCTCGTCCGTTCTCTCGCCCGGAGGCGAGAAGAAGAAGAGGAGGAGGAGGAAGAAGCAGGGTGATCGGGGACGCGTGGAATCCTCCCCGCAGGCGTGAGAGATAAAGAAGTACGGTCGGAGGACGTCGAGGACATCACTCCTCCCCCCCCCCTCTCTCTCTCTCTCTCTGTCTCTCTCTCTCCCGCCTTGTGAATCGCGCGCGCGGACGCCATCGCAGGATGGCATCGTCCACGGTGGCCGTTCCGTCCGGAGCCACTTCGGTGCCGACGGTCTCAAACGGCGGCGGTGGTGGTGGCGGCAGCGGCGGTGGTGGTGGCGGCGGCGGTGGTAGCGGCAGCAGCAGCGGCAGCAGCAACAGCAGCAGCAACGGCGGCATCGTCGTCGCGACTGGCACCGAGGAAATCGACGGCGGCGACATATTCGGCGAGCGAGGCAACGCCAACGCCGTCGTCGTCGGCGGCTACAACAACGGCGGCGGCAATCCCGGCGATGCCCTGGAGGAGATGGCGTGCGGCAACGGGGAGGCCAGCAGCCAGGGCTGCGCCCTCTGCATGAGCAAGCTGTGCTCGCCCCGGGTGCTCTCCTGCCTGCACGTGTTCTGCGAGGCCTGCCTGGACAAGCTGCTCATGGACGAGGCCGGGGACTCCAAGGTGGGCTCGGTCATCAGCTGCCCGGTGTGCCATCAAGAGACTTCCGTTAGTTCTAAGGGCGCCGCGTCGCTCACGTGCGACTATGTTCTCACCAATATATTGGATATGTCCGCGATCGAGAACATGGCAGTACTGTGTACCTCCTGCAAGGCCAAAGAGAGCGCCGTGGCGCGTTGCTCGGACTGCGCCAATTTCCTGTGCCCAAATTGCAACACGGCGCATCAGTTCATGCGCTGCTTCGAGCATCACAAAGTAGTTGCCTTTGAAGATTTGAAGCAATCCAACGAAGCTATCCCGATACACAAGCCGATATTCTGCGAGGCTCATCCCGCCGAGAATATGAAGTTCTACTGTCACACGTGCCAGGTAAGTGGACAATTGCCATAATTGTTTTTTCTAACTTTTATGCATGTGGACGCTTCAAAATAATCTCAAGAAAAATGTAAAATTGTAATATATGATGCATTTAACTCGACATTGCTTGAATACATTTTCTTTCGTGCGTAAAGAAAAAGAGTGAATTGGTTGCTGAACATTAAAGAACGGGATATTTTTAACGGGAGAAGAATAATTAATGTATCTTGGCTATATAAAAGAGTACTTTGGTATAATTTGCTTCTATATGTATCTGCATTGCGTGGAGCAATTATGTTAGTATTGTCGTGCCGTTAATGGAATTTTAAATGAAAAGTTGCAATTGTGTGATCAGGAACCTATTTGCAATGAGTGTCTGCTTGTGGAACACAAATCACCGCAGCATCAATACGAACGACTGATAGACGCGGAACCACTGCAGAAGAAGGAAATAATTAACCTGATGACTGAAAGTAAAACCAAAATTACGGAATGCGACCAGGTCACGGGACAGCTGGAGAATGCGCTTAGCGAGCTGCAAGTACAACATGATCAAGCGAAGGACTTGATTATGGAGACTTTTCAAAGTTACAAGGCCGTACTAGAGAAATGTAAAGACAACGCGCTAACCGAGCTTGAGAAATTGCATTCAAACAGAGAGCTTGAAATCATGGATGCTTTTCATAGGTATATATTTTAGAATTACGTATTTAATCATCGTTGCTTATGTCACTAAACTAAGATAACTTGAAAGAATGACAATATTTGTGCCGGGGAAAGAAGAGTATGCGCAGAATATATTTTGTAGCAATAACATTGGCAAAAGTAAACTTCTTGTCGATAGGGCGGCACACATTCGTTTTATAAAAATATTTCTGAACCTATTCCGCTATGTTTGAAATTTTTGTTGCAGTATTGAAAAGACTGCAGAGAAAATAGAAGACGCTTGTCGTTTTACCTCGAGATTGCTAGAGCACGGCGATGCAGTAGAAATTTTAACACTTCGGCGTATTGTAGGAGCGCAATTGATGAATCTGATAAAAAACACACCAAAACACAACGTAACGTTCTCTATTGAGTTTCAAACCGACTATAATCAATTTGAGAAAACTGTAAAGGTAAGTGTGCGCGCGATCAATAGTACTATTTATTGAATTGTATATCCATGTAATATCTGGTGTGTAAAAAAAAATTATTACAGGAGGTATTTGGGAAGTTTCACACTGAAAGTGCACTCGATGTGAAAGCTCATCCTGAACCGATCTCAACGGTATCGGGTGTCTCTACAAATCAGCAGATAGTTCATACCACCTCAATGGGTTGTCCGAGTTCTATCAGCACAAGCTCTCCCATTTCACTTCCCACGTCTATGCAATCCTCCTTCGAAGGTGAACCTTCATTTATTATTCCACCGACCTCGAGTCCTCAAAATGTCCCGCCTCCTCCACCACCTGTACCTCTTCCACCAGGTACGGTTCCTATCCACGGATTGACTAGCATTCAAGAGTACAATCTACAGCAGCTGGCCAGTTTAGCGGAGAAGGTGGAGATGGTGGGCGATACTGGTGTAGTTGGACCTAGCTCAAATCCTAGTCCAACTCCGTCCTTTACTTTGGCAGATTTATTTGCTGGAGACCTAAGTTCCACGAGCCATGCCATTAATAATTTGCAAGCTCTTGCAAAATTAGGGAATACTCTTGGTAATCAAGGTAAGAAATGTAACATTAAAGGTTCACGAATATGCTCTAGTATAACACCAATATTCTTCCCTCTTATTTCTTCCAGACATAATCCCATACATTTCCAGATTTTCCCAAAGATTTACAGGTACCTTAAGAATTATTGGTTCATGTCTTTTAAGTTCTTTTTGTTTAAAATATTTTACATAAAATTTATAATATTAATGCTATGTTTTTCTCCGTTATTATTAATGACTACTTATATGTTACACTTACTTTCATTAAAATTAGAAATCTTATTTTACGTATATAATTGTTTTATTTTAAATAACACTTTAAAATATGTCTTTAAAATATATTTCGACAGGAGGTAATGCAAACTAACTCGGATTCAAATATTGTGTCTTTCAGAAAATTATAATTTGACAGATAAATTAAACTTAATTAAATTGCAAATTTTCAAGAACTCTTGATATTGGATTTACAAGATACAGAACAACTTTTGAAGGTTGCAAAATTAGAATCAAACTTAGCATCATCTCTGTTTTATTTTAAAGTGTAATTTGAAAAAAATAACGTGTATAAGCACGAGTTTATCCCCCGAAGTTTAAAATATATTAAAATATAGTTGAAACTTACAAATATACCAAAAATTATCGAAACTTATATATCGTTATTTCTACAATCACTACATCTATTTGATACAGATCTTGGAAATACTACTATTAATGGCGGCGGTGGATTAGTGTTGGGACGTGGACCTTCACCAGCCATTGTGGATAACCCAAATCTGGGTTCTTTGGCGGGCAATAGTCTATTAAATGGGGGATTTCAATCATTGTCCTCTTCCACTTCGCCGATACTTTCACAGGGTGCTGGTAAGATTATATCAAGTTTTTTGGTGTATATCATATTTTAAAAAAATTTTTTTTAATCTTATACACGATACATCTTGCATAGTTATTATGTCTTAACAAAAGATTCAAGAAAAAATAGTTTTTCTCAATGTTAGATATATAGTTACTGCATACGCTTACCAATATTGATATTTTATTTTTAGACGACTTGATAGGTGATTCTATTCATAATATGCCTGTAGTAGTAGGAAATACTGTTGCCAATCACGTAACTGGATCAGGAACAGGGAATTATCCTGCTCACTCAAGAACCCAGAATACAAAATTAACGCCTATGCATATCCGAAGCAAGTTTGGACAATTAGGACCCAGTAAAGGGCAATTTAATTCGCCTCATGGATTCTGTCTGGGGACTGATGAAGATATTATCGTCGCTGACACAAATAATCATAGAATTCAGGTATATATTCTAATAATACACGCTGGCGATAGATATTTTATATTATTAAAAAAAAGATTTTATATAAAACACAAACTTCAACTTGTAAATTTTTGTTTGATCATAGATTTTTGATAAGACTGGTACCTTCAAATTTCAATTTGGTGTTCCTGGTAAAGAAGAGGGACAATTATGGTATCCCAGGAAAGTAGCCGTTATGAGAAATAATGGCAAATTTGTTGTGTGCGATCGTGGAAATGAACGATCCCGAATGCAGATATTTACGAAGAATGGCCACTTTATAAAGAAGATCGCTATTCGTTACATCGATATCGTAGCTGGCCTAGCTGTTACCGGCCAAGGTCATATTGTGGCTGTTGACAGTGTGTCGCCAACTGTGTTCGTAATCAGTGATACAGGAGATCTTTTGAGGTGGTTTGATTGTAGTGACTATATGAGAGAACCAAGTGATATTGCTATCAGTGGTAAGCACTGTCACACAGCCTTTCACTCACAACAATGAAATTTATAATCAGTTGCGTTTATCAGTAGACAAACCATGTAAATTTTGTGTACGATTTTTTTAGGCAAAGAATATTTTGTTTGCGACTTCAAGGGACATTGTGTTGTGGTGTTCAACGAAGAGGGTAAATTCCTGCGTCGTATTGGCTGTGAGAATGTAACAAACTTCCCGAACGGGATTGATATTAGCGACGCAGGAGATGTATTAATTGGAGATTCACATGGCAATCGTTTCCATGTAGCTGTCTTCTCCAGAGCGGGCTCCTTAATATCAGAATTTGAATGTCCATATGTAAAGGTAGAGTATCTTACATCTTACATTTGAATCTTGTATATTGTTTTTTTTATATATAATGTAAATGAGTTCCCATGTTGTCACTTATTTCCTTTATTCGTAATTACCACCTTTCCAGTCATCTCTTCTATAAAATAAAGATATATGTAGGATAAGAATAGGGCTCTAAGGTTCGTCGATAATGAATCGATCACCCTCGCACAGAGCCACATGCTATCCTACATATTTTTCTTTATGTTACATATGATATTTTTAAAATTTTAGTACCAGTAATAGTAAACTGTTGTACTGGTTAGTTTAAAATATAGCTCAAATAATTTAATATTAATATTCTATTTTATCTCGTAAATTAATTTTTTGTTGAAATATTTGTAAGTGATTTTTAAAAGTAACAATATCGTCTCTTTAATGTTATAATATTATACCTCGTAGGTGTCTCGATGTTGTGGCTTGAAAATAACCTCGGAAGGATATATTGTAACACTGGCCAAAAACAACCACCATGTCCTTGTATTAAACACTCTTTATATATTGTGAAGTGGCATCAGACGAGTAAGTATGTTATAAACTTCCTCCTGCAAGTGGAAACTTCTTTGGAAACTGCTCTCAACGAAAGAAAGGGAAAGGCATGCCCAAGGCATTACGTTCGAATATTGGGCCTATTGAAGCAATAGAGACAAGTGCAGCATGCAGCTTTAATAGTTGTAAAAATATAATGCGTCCCCGTTTTATGAAAGTAACAATGTTGAAAACAAAAAAAAAGCAGAAAGGTAATGTACGTCTCCGACCAAACAGTATAATAGTAACTTAGCAATTTGCATTTTGGTAAACTGCCAAAGTAAATTAAATTAACTAAGTGGAACCAGTTATAAAAAGAGAGAAGCAGTAAGCTATATCAACCAGTAAGCAACCAACCAGCCAGTTGGAACGCTTGTAGTAGAGAAAGCAATTTATAATGGCCTTCCGTCAAAATTGGTTGTTGTACATCATTTTTGACATGTCAGTATTTTAAGTATGTTTATAAATCAAATTATTCTAGTCTCCGACGAGCACTTTCTATACGCTGGTTTCGATTCGTGCTCGGAACAAGACGTTCTCGTCCTGATTTTTTATTAATCAAGGATGTTTGTCTTCTTAGTCCTAACTGATGCTTCAAGATGCATACAAGTGTACAGATTACGTTTAAAAAGTTTTCCTTTAAGAGCTTCTAAGTAACTTATAAACTCAGCAGGATAAATTTCTCACGATAAAAGGATCAAAATTTTCGCTTAATAGGAAAAAAAAGAAAAAAAAGAACGTTGCATGCTGCGAGGTAGTTGGTAGTACTTCCTGCTCTTATCATATCGTATTTCTAAAGAAGAAGAGAATGAAACAATACTCCTCATTGCAGCAGGCACGAAGCTTAACGAGAGCTATGTTCCTCATTTCTTTCTGCGCGTTTGAAAATGATAGTTGAGAACATAATATAAAAACAACGTTAATGTGCAAGGAATAGATTATGGTATGTTGAAAATCAAACATTTAATATCTTATATAAAAAGTGTCGTACAGAAAAGATACTTCGAGCGTAAAAAAAAAGTGAAATAATTATTTACACTTATGAGACAAACGAGTAGATCCCATTTGTGCATTGTTAAAATTAGACGAGACACATAATGGTTACAATATTTACTCAGGATGCTTTATTATGGTCCACCATATGAATATGATATATATGCGTGTGTGAATTATTGGTTCGTGGTGCTAGTGCGTAATGTATCCATACCATGTAAATGTATTTGTTATAAAATTACAGAAATCGTTCCCGTGCATTTTTTACAATGCAGGGGAGCGATTTTGTGTAATATATTATATAAGATTCGTAAGTACATAATATATACCACCGGTATATCATATAGGGACGATACTTTATCTATATGTAAAAAAAAAGGAAATAACGTACAGTTTGCTAAACAACCTCTATTTATGTATATATTAACATGATACATAAAAAAAGGAAAAAACCACATAAGACACATACATATATAGAAATACACATATTTTTTAGGGTTGTTTACATGATCAGCCTTAAGATTTGATTGAACTAAAATGCAATGTGTATACAACATATACATCGGATATTTGGCAGATTGCTACACTGTGTTACCTTACATTATCTACAATAACGTTTAATTACAAATACTATCTTGCCATACCAAATGCTAGGTAGCACATCCATATATACATATAATATATATATACACACATATATATATATTTATACTTGACTAGCTTTATCAAATTCGTTTGCATACAGGAAAAAATTATACCGATAATATCTGGTTTCATTATTCGCGTGAGGCAAATGAAAACGATTTAGACGAAACGAGAAAAAAAAACACAAAAAGGGACAGTACTAGGAGGCTATTTTAAAGTTCGCGCATAACATCGGCATTTGTAGTGAAAAAATTGCACGAAGCCTACATACATACACCTAAGCTAATCAGTCGTACTCATCTCTCGTATAACGTTAGAAGTTTTAATTTTATATATAAAAGGAAAAAAAAGAAAAGAAAAACTAATTCTGAAATATTTAATAGTCATGGTTAGCAGAGTTATATAAATAATGCCTGTGATAATAGTATCGTCAGGATAAGTTGTGTCCTTAAAGAGTCTCTGATGTTGTTGCTAGGTAAATATTGATTAGAGGTGTATCAATGCGAGATACCATTGGTTGCCGCCTGCGGGGTGTTTTTACAAGCACAATAACGCCTGTTGCAGAGCGGGCCATCAATCGTCTCTGATGATACGCGTTAAATATAAAAAGAAGATATTCAAAATAAAGAGAGAACATGTTGCAAAATTTTTGCCATTCATATTAAAAAGAAAAAAAAACTCATAGTGTAACGAATGGATGACCATTAACGAGAGGGTCTTTTACCTCACAAAATTATTATATTACGCTCACCTTATATATACTTGAATATTTTAGTATAGATTTACTCTTTACATATTTTTATCTCTGTGGAAGACTACTTGGCTAATTTAGGCCACTGTTGAAATTCACCCCTTATTTGCCTTGATGTTTAAATTACAACAATAATATATAAAAAAGAACGAGAATTACTTGTTACGTAAATGGTAATTGTGATAGATTTTTTGATGATTTTTACAATCTCAAAAGTCTTATTATCCTAATATGTATAGAATTATATAGTCACTCTGTACGTAATAGATAAACTTTGCTTACATTGTTAAACTAATATTAAAAGCTCTCATAACTATCCACACTAAACAGTTTTACAACTGGCAGTGTAAATCGAACATCATATTTCGAGCATTGGATAGGGTTTCTGTGTGTATTACTTTTAGCAGTACTATTTTTATTGCTATACAACTTCCAAGGCCTTTTAGGTGCCACAGGTTCTCCGATATCATTTAAAGCAGAATTATTTCGGTTTACATATTTATCACGGTCGAATTTTCGACGTTGCGTTTGCCGTGGAGTAGAAATTACCATTTCCGTTTCCTTCTGATAATTGTAGAGTTGCCACCTGTTTCATTTAGAAATCGGAGTTAGCGCGCGTTTGTTTCCCGTTAACAAAATTACTTAACGAGACGTGCCGTTTTACAAGCTATGTTTTTACGACACTTGGCAACACGACGAAGACGAATTGCGAGCGCCTCGGGCCGCTCTGGTTTTAATTTCGCGTACGGTTCGCGTGAATTATAAGACACAATACCTGTCAATCTTAAAATATGTCGTGTTACCGATGCGGAATCGTTGCTATATATCACTCACGAATATGTTCCTGATTTTCAAAAGAGGAAAAAAAAGAAAAGAGTCGCATATATTATACAATAAGATAATTACTGCGATGTTCACAAGCATTAACGAGACAGCTACAATTATATAAATAATAGGACTAACATGACACGACATAAAAACTGAATTCTAGCCTACGGTTAATCATAGTCTTCCTAGAATCCTAAAGAAAAAAAAAAGAGTATGACTTCGCTATATTGATTAGGGCATGGCCAATTAACACTATATAGCTGGTTGTAAATGAAGGAAAGCGTAATGAAAAGAGTTATCTTACAAATTGCGCTTTCAAATTAACATCTCTACATCATTTTACTGGACATGGCTTATACACTCAAAAGTCCGTGATTAATTTTTTACTTTTTCATGCCTTCAGCATAATTTAAGTTGTATTTATACAAGAGAGAAAAAAAAGAGAGGGTCAACAATCTATGATCAAAAAAAAAAGAGGGAAAGAGGAAAGGAAAATCCGTAGCTCATTATGTCTAAGCGTTCCGCGTTATTTTTGTAATAATATTTTTATTCCTTACTCTCATATATATGTATATATATATATGATCCGTCTTACACACATATATATATATTTAATTTTTACCCTTACGCAAGCGTTATGTGTTCGATTGGCTGTTTCCGACGCTATTATAGCGTACTTATTTGAATACACTAGATCACAAGTTTTTCCACGGCAGTTACTGCCAGGGAATACGTGGTACGAGCTTGCTATATATTTTTTTATCTATTACGTTTTTATTCGGGCAATCCGGGAAAGCGGAGTTGCTTCTCAAACATGTATTTATATTATTTATATATTGTTTTGTTTAATTGGTTTTATGAATTTCTCGCCACAGTTACGTATCTTATTTGAGAAAATAGGATGTTGTCGACCGCTTTCTATTATACAATTCATTTCATTTTAATTGTGTTCTTTTCAGATACACACATACGCAGGTTTATCGTCTTCGCTTTAATTTTTACGTTTAATTTTTGTTGCCAATATTTTGTACCCCCCCCCCCCCTTTGTTTCAAATACTCAACCTGAGGTGGGATGACAAGGAATTCTATACAGCTTGTCGTACTACCTCGTGGAGAAAAGGTAGAAAAAAAGCGATTAGTTCGTAATGAGTATTGATGTCGATTCTACTTTAACGATTTAACTGCATTCCAAATCGATCATTTTATTTGTCACCTTGCTAGATAGAAAAGTTAAATTCTTTAGTGCCAAAACAGACTAATCAGAGTATTTATAGAACATGTATATTATTGCTTACGATTTGTTTTATTCCTTATAAGTTTATTTTATTCGTCTTTTTTTTTAAGTTCGCATCGTGCGCGGATGTCGAAGTTCTTAGAGTAAGAAGACAAAAAACATTACGATTAAATCCTTGCTTAGTCAGTTAAAGTACAAATATTTAATATATATATATATAAATATATATATATATATTCTATCTTTAGAGAATAAGTAACGCGAATGGCATGTTAATGGCGTATATACTGTTACTTGGTTTCATTCCTCAAACAGCACTAGCTTTATTTATTTTGCATTACTTTACTTGATGTAATACTTAACAGGCTGAGAGAAAGGGTAAAGAAAAACGCTTTCGCCATCGCCCTATACACGTGTAATATTTATTTTTGGATATTATCACACGTTCCTTTTTGGAGGTACTTTGTTTACATATCAAATTGACCACTAAAAAAGAAACTCACGTTACATACAGTTGCATTCCAACCCCGGTATGCTGAAGAGCGTCAACTTGTGTCGAGTAGCATACCCTCGAATATATCCGTTCGGTGATCTCCGTGTTTCCACTTACTTTTAAGTAGTGATCGCGAGGCTGACTGAGAGAAACTTTTTACGGTAAAGCGACATTTTTGAAATCCGTAAAGCTTCTTGCTAGCTCACTTGCGGCTCATTTGCGGCTTGTCGCGTAATCGAGAACAAGCGTCTATCGTCTACATCGAGCGGTTGTGCTTTACCGAAAGTTAAGCCTGGCTCCGTCACGTTTCTCTATACGCAAAATTAGTTCTAGCGTTTCTCTCAAATCTATCTAAATAACACACTAAGTAATATGTACTATGTATATCTGAAATGAACTTTCTAACGACTCAACCTATGTTGTACACATACAAATATTGTAACAGCTGTCCTGAATCGATAATGCGGATTACTGTATGTAAACCATGTTTTCCTGAGACCTCCATTGGTATTTTGCATAGAACGAGCTATTTCTGGGGAAAGAGAAAAAGTAAAGATCTTAAATGTTCCGACATCACACTTATACTTCAAAATGTAAACTGTATAAGAATAGTACAACTGACGAAAAAAAAAGAGGTAAATTGTAATGCAATATGGAAAGCGTGTATACCAATATATTTTTTATATGCTAATGGGATGCCAAGGAGCATGGTCATCTTGTAATGTAACGTATTATTTAGAGTTATACACGTCCAGAGATCGACTGTGTACACACAAATCAGTTCCCTTTGAGACTACTCAGCCTTTGTATTAAACACCCCCTTCCACCCCATCGTCGGACTACTTGAATTTCGAAGTATTTCAGATATGTATCTATATATCTCTCTTAGTTTACGAGTTTTACGGTTTTTAATCTTCCAAAGTTTGTCAAGACTAGTCCCCGAAATATCTGTAACGCAGATCTAACTCTATTACTTTTTTTCCTTTTTATTTACCGCAAATCAGCTTTTTTTCTATCTTGTACCAAATTTTAGTTTCATTTTTATATAAAATATTCAAATTTATGGTATTATACGTATACACATCTATATACACTTTTACAAAAAAAAAAAAGAAAAATATTTTAATCTACATACTGTATTACATAATTAAAGATACGGAACATTTGCTACTTATATATTTGTCAAATGTATTATATTGAAAATATTTTATTATAGGATGGACAGATTTAGCCTTAAAGAAAAAGATAAATGTTCTCTGTTGATCGTACATTGCTTCATCATATCAACTCAATTTTGCCATTACCTGTCAATTCATGTGTACTGTCCTATACTAAGATATTCTCAAATGATATCACTATGCAGTTATTTGAAACGTGTAGAAGTATACATTCTTGTCTGCGCATAGGCTGCAATGCAATAATAATATATTGTGATGCTCACAAAGCACATAAACACATTTTACCAAAATTGTAATGTTTAAATATTTCATGTGATTTTGGAAACTGTTATATATTTTTTATTTCCTGCCAATTGTTTAATTTGTAATGTTGTTCTTTGTTCTTTTTCAATAAAGTAATCAACTGAATGTCAAATTCTTTTTATTCACTGGTAATCACCTCGGATCGCGATTTCATTTGTGCGAAACGACCTGGGATACTTGGCTCAATTTTTTTTTATACGATATATTCATATTTATATATATTTTATGTGATCTAGCAATTGTTATCGATACTTACATGATAAAAGCGACAATTCGATGCGGGCCTAATGACAGAGAAAAATTTTCTTAAACATCTTTATTCGGGAAGATACATCTATACATGCAGATCGTCCTGTATTTTGGAGATATATAACATATTTATTCGGAGTCCGAATCCTTTCTACCGTACTGCTGTTTCGGCAACTCGTTCTGTAACTCGAGAACGTGTTCTATCGGCTCTGGTTTTCCATCGTCGCCGATGCGGCAAGGACGCACGACTCCCTCCCTAAGCAACGACGTTATCTCGATATATATATTTTTTTATACATATAGGAAAATATATTATCATTATGGCGTTTGCGGCTGGCAATATATGGCTGGTTTACACGATGATGTTATATAAATATACGAAAAGACGACAGCTTTTATTTAGCATTAGATCTCGATATGATTGTGTATCTTTACGCATATCTTTGATCTGTGACGAATAAATAAAGTCTCAATATATACGCACCTTGTCAATTTATCAACAAGATTCACTAGTTTTAAAGCTTCGAATTCCTTTTGCTCCTCCGTCATGCCTTCAAATGGATTTGGCTTGGGATGCTCGAAACACCCAGTTACTGGGTTTATCCTTGGAAAAAAACCGCCTCCGTTTATAAGACCTCTCATTTCGTTCTTAAGGCTATTTCTCGTCGATTACTCACTGCTCCTTATACTTCTGATATTCTTCCGTTTCGCTATCCTCCGACTCGGAAGAATAAACCGTTTTCGTCTGGCCACGACCTAATAACCCTTTAGCAGCGAACATTCCTGCCGCATTTCCATATCCCGTATATTTCACCATGCGATTAACTGCAAATAATAACGATAACCTTGTTAGTCCTAGATAAAATTATGTCACTTGTCTTATTTTAACATAGTAAATAAATACCATTTTCTTTACAAAGAACGAACAAAAATTCTGAAACTAGATTGTGCAACTCTGTGATCGGTGATGTTAAGAATTTGCATAACTTGGCCCTCAACGTTGTCCCTTCTTCAGGACGATGCATTACGTCCTTTAATGGAGGTAGAATCTAAAAAATGCATTCATATGATTTCAGTGTTTTCGACCCTCCTTTGGGAACGGATAAAAATCATTTATTCAAATCGTTTTTTCTTTGCCAAGTCGATGTAGAGTTTCAATGAAAAACTTTATTATAAAAATAACTATTTTACCTGCAATCTTAGGTATTTGCGAATAATTCGCTCTGATTTGACGAGTCTGACCAGCGTAGTAAGTATTGGCGAAATGTTTTCTTTTAGATGCGTTTTACACTCTAATCTCTTATCTAAAAACCTAAGTAACACGCATACAGCACTCATATCCATATTTTGGTATACATCTTTACAGTCGTTGCCCTCAGCGGCCGGTACAATTGGCGCATAACAGCTATACGGTATCACGGTCAGCAGGTTGACAACATTGCTGAAACACGATGACAGATGTAACGCCTTTCCTCCGATGCTAAAGTCGTAATAAGATATCACGAATATGTTTTACCTTTCAAGATCGTCTGGCTGCCCTAAATATTTAAGAGTTAACAATTTATACAGAATTAACACCAGATTCTTACATCTCTCTTGGTCCTCAATGCTGACATCATCCGAGTGCATGTAAAAATTAAATAGAATTTTTAAAACTTCGCAGACTAACGTCGTATCCTCGGCCTAAAAAGTGACGAGAAAATTGAATTATTTTTAGATTTCAGACAGAAACAACGAATGATACAACAAATCTCTTTACCTTAGTTACACGCGTCACGTTGTTCTGATTTTGCGTTGCAAATTCCTCTATTATTTTAGTAAGACATGCTTCACCGCACAAATCAGTTTTGACTGTGTCTATGACGGATGTGTTTAGTGCAGTGAGCAAGAACAGTATTCTCATGTCAAACAACTTGACATCACCGGGAACATCAGCCGTGTAACTTTTAATCCGATCGATGAGATAAGGCAAAGAAGATATTACTACTTTCGAGCGTTGCACTTTTACGCTATTAAATATTAAGTTGGACAGCAGCTTTAGTGATTCTGCCGTAACTGCAACGAGAAGCACTCGTATATTTCAATATATGCACCAATATACAACACAGAAGTATAAATGCACATGGAGATTCCGCCTTAGATGTATATTTATACGAGTTTAGACAAAAGAAATTCATTCCCCAATCGTTCTTACCGATTGTACACGAGATTTGTTCCCCTTCGCATATTTGTGTCAAGCCTGCATTCTGTAATATGATCTTTATTGCATCCTCAGTGATTAAAGCATTTAACTTGGCTTTATCGCGGCTGAAACATAGAAATATATAAATATAGCGTTCATAAATTAAATATGTGTATTTCAATCTATATCCTGCGAACACCGAGCATCAGTTACATTGCATTTGTGTTACATCAACATTGTTGAGTGAGAAATTTTAACATAAATGCAATGTAACTGATGCCTTGGTGTTTACTGAATATCGCTGTCTCCAAGCCACTTCGTACGACTAAAATAAGTGTGTAACATTTGAATTATATTATTTTCACTAATTTTCCTATCTTTCATTTATCGAGCAATGTACTTTCAATGATAATTTTTTGTGAAATGCGTGTAAGTTACCTGAGTATCCTCAAAGCTGCCAAGCAATGATGATGTTGGTCTATATGAACATAATCCGTTAAATAATAAAATAATCTGTTCCATAACTTCTCTCGCAAACAGGTACTATCCAGCTCTTGAAAACTGGTCTTTTTATCATACTAAAACATCAATTGCATAATATTAATACGTCATTCAGTTTCTAAGAAAGTAAATAAAGGGAATGTTTCTCTGCATGTGTAAATATAGTGAGTTAATTGGAATTTTTTAAATATCGACTGCTTATTTTGTAATACATTTTTATATGCTGATGTTAAAAGGGCAAAAATTAAATAGTTAATAGCTTTTCAAAGGGGCAAGTAAAAAAATTGGAAATAATTCGTCATAGTGTGGCACGTTATTAATGTAAAATTAAAATTTCACAACGTTAGCACCAATCTGATGTCTATCCAATATATCCTTAATAAAGAGTCCTAATGAGTCTCTAGACTTACAACTTTTAGAAACACAACAATATTTATACAGAATTCCTCATATGTGCCGGAGATTAATTTCGAAATCAACTCGTCCGTGTTAATCGTCTCCATCTTCAACTTTTGTTTAACGTCAAGTGTCTTTAAGTTGCGTTACATATTTAATCTCATAACACCGGACGTGATAGCAGGTCGCTCCGCATCGATCCCAGCTCGACGAAGTTTGACAGCTGGTCTTTTTTTTTCTCAACTCTTATTGGACGGGCAGGGAACACACATCGGTGAAGAGATGCTCACGCTGCGTGTATATCCGCCATGCATCCAGTGTCCCGTTCACGCAACCGGTTATTTGATGCGTCTTGGAACGCAGTTTTCGAGATAAACCACTTTCTCGGTGAGTTTTGGAATGTGCAGGCGTCGTCTTTATTCGGCTTTTTTTCCGCAGACTTCTATACGATCGTTACATTCTTGGAAATTTAAATATTGGAGTTTTCGAGATTCTTGATTTTCACGATTTGCAGCTTGAAATTCTCGGAATTTCAATTCTTGGAAATGGTTGACAAATTCTTGGAAATTTAGATAGTGCCACCTCTTCGCCAATCATGTTCTCCTGATACTTCGTCAGTTTTCGGGATTCTCGATTTTCGCGATTTGAAGTTTGCAATTCTCGGAATACCAATTCTTGGAAATTAGATAGTGCCACCTCTTTGCCGATCCTGTTCTCCTGATACTTTTTCGGTTTTCCGGATTCTCGAAAAATTCTTGGAAATTTTGACAATGCCACCTCTTTACCAATCATGTTCTCCTGTTCTCCTAATACTTTTTCGGTTTTCCGGATTCTCGAAAAATTCTTGGAAATTT
>NW_011967197.1:521341-538703 GCF_000949405.1 Vollenhovia emeryi
TTGCTGATCATGTTCTCCTGATACTTTGTCAGTTTTCGGGATTCTTGATTTTCGCGATTTGAAGTTTGCAATTCTCGGAATACCAATTCTTGAAAATTTAGATAGTGTCACCTCTTTACCGATCCTGTTCTCCTGATACTTTGCTCTTGCTCATAGACATATAATAATGATTCAATGGCACGCTCCGTCTATATTTACCATGTCTATGCTCTCGCCTCACTTTTTAGCTCGAAGATAGCAGTCTAGTAATATATAGAAGTCTATGTTTTTTTTCTCCTATGTTCGGTCTTTCACGACAGCGTTCTGAAACTCATCGAAAAAAAAATTTCCGCCTTGATTGGTCATAATACATACATATTGCAATTTGCAGTCTGTCACCATCTGCCACTTTCAAAGGGGCTGGGAGTATTGTGTGTAACCTCGCCTATTAGCTTAAGATAGCTCACAAGTGTTCCGCTTAGAACAAATGATTATTTTCTAATCCGCCGCTGTCATGAAGCTCGGATGATATACACGCGTGTTGTCAATCGCTACGCTCGCCTAAATAAAATATAGCCGTTTGATACCGCACGTACCAGTTTTTTTTTTAAGGCTACGAAGATGGAGCAGATAAAGGTCCCCTTTACAGAGATAAAGGTATAAACTTCTGACTCGATATTTGTCACACTCTGTAATTTATCGATAACAAATTAACGATGATAAATATATTACGTTTATCTCAATTGTCTACGTACCGATGCGCGTTTCTCAGTAAATTATACGAAAGCTAAGTCGCAGAGTTGAAGGGAGCGTCTATCTGTGTTTTTCGCATGTAATATCTTTGTATAATACAAAATCTTCAAAGGGAACTGTATATCTTGCAGGTAGAGAACGTGAGGATGCTAGACAAGTATAGCAATAATCATTCCATCGGCACGCTCTACCTGACAGTGACGCATCTCATCTTTGTCGAAAGAAGCGGCAAAAAGAAGATATGGGTAAACCGTACCTATAGTAGAAATCATCCATTGTTGTGTTTGCGCGACGGGAGTAACGTAATATCATAATTACAGGTGTTATACACGCATATCGCTAATATAGAGAAACAGCCGTTGACGACCACAGGCTCGCCCTTGTATGTCAAGTGCAAGCATTTCTTCATCGTCACATTCGTCATCCCGAAGGAACGCGATTGCCACGAGATTTATCTCACGTTATTAAAATTGTCCTGTCCAGGTAACAAGCGGCCGCATTTATCTGTACACATAGCTTCTAAGAATTTTCTTTTAAATTGTGAATCTGTTACGGAATAGATTCTGAGCTAATTGTCGGCAGGATAAAAGTTCACAATTTTCATTGGGGTTTTATTTTAATACAGCTAGCGTAGAGGATTTGTATTGCTTCAATTATAAAGAGAGCAAAGATACGCTACCTCAGCATGCTGGGTGGAATTTCTTCAATGTACAAAGCGAATTTCAACGGCAAGGTGTCCCAAATGAGGAGTGGTCACTCTCATATTTAAATACCAATTACGAGGTAAGTATCCATAGTATTCGCATTTTGTATTCGCAATTTTCATCGTTAACTAAAATACTAATTCTTTCAGCTGTGCGATACTTATCCGAGGTACTTATATGTTCCTAGTGCGTGTACCAAAAACATTTTACTAGGCAGCGCAAAGTTCAGAAGCAGAGGCAGGCTACCAGTTTTAACGTATTTACACTCAAACAAAGTTCGTACAAAATAGTAAATTAAACCTGTCGTTTAAATGGAAATTTTCCAAGTAAGATAACTTTTTTTCAGGCTGCCATTTGCCGCTGCAGTCAACCACTCTCAGGATTTAGCGCAAGGTGTCCTGAAGACGAAGAAATGATGCATAATATATTATGTACGAATCCTAATTCGCGGTATATGTACGTTGTCGATACAAGGCCGCGGGTGAGTGGATACGATTAAAAATAATTCCTCTTCCGATTGAATATTTGATTTCAGCGGTACACAAATTTAAATATTTCAGCGATAGATGCTATACATATATAAAATAAATGATTCTACAGTTATTCCTAATAGATATATTCTGTTGGATTAGATTAACGCCTTCGCTAACAGAGCTGCGGGAAAAGGATATGAAAATGAAAACTTTTATGACAACATCAAATTTCACTTTTTCGGGATAGAAAACATTCATGTAATGAGAACGAGCTTAAATAAGCTCTTGGACTGTAAGTATAAAATGTTTCCCAAGTTTGTGCGAACGAGACATCAGATGTTTCCATACAATTGTTGAATTTCTTTTCTTATTTGAATTTAGTGCAGAGATCGACCTCCATGAGCGCATTTTTAAGCGGCCTAGAAAGCAGCGGTTGGTTAAAGCATATTCGCTCTATCCTGGAAACCGCCTGGTTCATCGCACGGGCAGTTTCGAACGGCGTGAGCGTGGTAGTGCATTGTAGCGATGGATGGGATCGCACCGCGCAAGTGTGTTCTCTGGCTGCATTAATGTTAGACCCATTTTACAGGACCATCCAAGGCTTTCAAGTAAATAATCCAACATCCGTTTGTCCAAGTTCTTACGTTGCTAATTATTTCATTAAATTTATATATATGTTCCACTTTATAAATATAATTTTAAAAAAATTTTTACAGGCTCTAATAGAAAAGGATTGGTTGTCGTTTGGTCATAAATTCAGCGACCGTTGTGGCTATGTCAGTAGCGACGGTAAAGAACTGGCGCCGATATTTACTCAGTTTATAGACGCGACGTACCAATTGCTACAGCAATATCCATACAAGTTTCAATTCAATGAATATTTTCTCTTGACGTTACACGATCACGTGCATAGTTGTCAATACGGCACATTCGTCGGGAATTCGGAAAAAGAGAGGCAAATGTTAAGGTACACTTTTACAACAATCTTTTCCTTTGTGATAAGTTCAGCATAAACGCAAAAAGTTACAATTCGTATGAATTGCCATTTCAGATTATCCGAACGAACGTATTCGTTGTGGGGCTATTTAGCGAATAATATGAATGAGTATATAAACTCAATCTACAGATGCAATCGTTACAATAACGAGGACACTGTTGACATTCTTCAACCTAAATTAGCACCTCAATCTATCGTGTAAGAAATATGTAGCTCTTACTATTAAAGAATTACGATTTATATTCGACATTAGGCCATACAGCATATAAACCGTATTGTTTTTACAGTCTTTGGAGAGGCTTGTACTTTAGATTTGAAAATGGAATACATCCTAGGGAAACGTGCGAAGACTTAATTCTAACGATTCACGATCACACAAGTTCCTTAGAGGATCATGTGAAGCTTCTGCTAAAAGTATGTATCATAATATGGACAGATAGTATAAGTAGATGTTTTAAATTATATTTTAAGGGAAAATCAATATTCATGGATCATATAACTGTATTCTGATATTCGGTTTCAATAGCGAGTCAATTCTGTGGGGCAACTTTTAAACACGAATAACGCGCAAAAAAAGGGAAAGCATAAATTTGACAATAAATTCATGAAGGATTCTTTGTCGGAGACTATAATAGAGAACACCGCAAATCACGACGAGAAGACAAGAGCTAAACTAAAAGCGATTCAATTGGAGAATGAATTGAAGACAGTCGCTTTAGAATGGAAGTTGTCGCGAAACATGGAAGAATGCGGATGCTCTACCACATTTGATGCTTTTAACAAAAAGGTACAATTGGCAATAGTATCCTTATTACTTGAAAACCGTTCGATTATTTTATCTACGACTACTTTGTGTTTCAGCATCATTGTTGGTCTTGCGGTGATGTGTTATGCACAAGGTGCATGGTGATGCACACAAAATTACCTGGGCATCTGTCGCAGCGTGCTGTACCCACATGCAAATCGTGCTATCAAAGTTTCGGCATATCTGCCACTAGTCCTTGAACGCGCTTTATTTAACACCAATTTATGCTTATAATCCACATAATTTGTACGCACGTCTTTTGCGGAAACGATGCAGAAGCGTAGCATACGTCAAGCAATATCATGTATTTTAGCTTTTCTATATTTCTTTAAATTTTATTCCATTCGTATAATTGATCAATACAAACAACGTAGTACCTGATTAAAAAGTATGTGTACGAATACGGACTTATTTTCTAACTTAAATAACTCATTAACACATTAAAGTTCGTGAAGATTACACTCAATTAATAATAACAAATCATTGACTGTCAACTACTATGGTACAGATGATAAATGCCGTTGCGTCTTATGTCAATGATTTTAAAAGCTACCTCGAGTTTATTATTCGGTATTTTTACAACTATTGGGAAAAATTGCACATGCACATACGTAAGTTAAACGAACACAAGTTGACTTTGCAATACCTTGAATTCTGTTCGCATTGCAATGAAATTGGATTCTGCCATAGTAGTTGAAGAGTATAGTAATCGTTAAATTGTATTAAATTGTTTTAAGTTACATCAGGCTGTAAATTATACATAACCTTGCATTCACATATATTACATTCATAGTTCTTTGATTTCTTTACTATCTCTTACTAATTTGTTCTGTTCTAATATTGAATGTACAAACCGAGTAAAACGCTGCAATATTTCACGATATTGTGGGTAAAAGAAAACCACGTCAATACTATATTATCAAGGCATATTGTTCAATGAAAAGAAAAACACTCCATTGTAAATTTCTGAATACAGATACACCATACATCACTCATTACACAAAAGCATATGTATAATCCGAGAAGTTTCTTCAAATATACTAATAAGACTTCATATACGATATCAAATGTCAATATTCTTAGACGAGTAATTAAATATCGATCACATTGCAGTGAATTTGCTAGTGACTGGCAACCCTACTATCCACAATGGCAAGTGTAATGTGGAATGTGACAGTATTACATAAATATCTTAACGCAGTAATATTCTTATTAAATTTTTTTATAATTATTCTTCTTCCTATTCTTTATTTGGTTTTCTTCGTCGTGGTCCTTCGCCACTGATCAATGGTGTATCCTGCAACGAACGTACGCGTGCTTTTACATAACCGAGGGTCATTTCATTTATAATAAAGAAAGAGCACCGCATAAATTGAAAAACCTGACGCACTCCATAAGTTATGATTCTCGCTGTGAAATAAATAATTAAAGTTTTCCACCAACCTTTTCAATTTCTATCACTTCCTCCGTTTCAGTCTCTTTCTCTGTATCTTCTATTTCTTCTATAATAGGTCTTTTTTCAACGTAATCAGGATCTAGAGATTGCTGATTTTCACTTTCTATCTCATTTTCACTCTCCTCATCGACCATCCCTGAAAGTGGCTTTTCATCCTCGTCTTTATCATCTAGTTTCTCCTGAGACGTCGAAAACAATATGAGAAATTAAATTTAGTTACTTTTACGTAGCTTGTATTTATATAATATTATTAACAATAAGCAAGTAGCGTTGCATGCTGGATAATGGCATGTACTCTGCTAACAAAGGAACTAATGTCATCAAATGTTCGCTTTAAAATTTCTAAAGATAAGCTACTGCCTCAGCATGAATTATTTTACTTTGACCAGATATTATACCTCGGTAACGCAGCAATAATACAGTATCAATACTATCATTACTGCAATTAACAATACGGATATTCCCCACAGCCATAGATGGTCAATAGCAAGGTATGCTGCGATCCGACTCCATATACCCAACTGTATCAAATAATCAAAACAATCTATATTATAAGCATACATGGTGATTTTTAATTACGTGCTAATTTACGTATTATAATTATTTAAAGTCTATTATGCATGTAAAGTATACAAATTCTAGCATCGAAATGAAGCCATTAATGAGCAGGTCTTTCCATTACCGAGGAGCAAGTGAGGATTATAATTGGAAATTAACATTAGTATTATAGCTTAATAAAAGATCTAAGAATAAACACTACACAAAAATACAATATTTATAATATACAATGTTAGCGCGTTTGCACACGTAAATTAATGTAATTTAATATTGCCAAGCGAGTACTTTCAATATTTTGCTCGATTTTTATCTTTCATATCTACGCGAATGTTGTACCTCCTCACAAGCTCGTTTGCACAGATACCAGATGTAAGCTACAACTGGTATCGCGCAATACAAGAAATACAATGCCCACCATCCTGGTTTGTAATTCATCGCCTTCATCATTCGACCCCACAAAGAATCCTGTACATTGTAACTTGCATACTAAAGAATTGCCTAGCTTTGAAAGTGAATCTTCAAACTTGCCGATTGATTCGCACATGTATATACTTATGTTATTTTCATGTAATATAATTTCACGTACGTACACGGTTCAATCGCAAAAATTTATTGTACAACCACAAGGCATTTAAGAAGAAAACATCGTTAGACTGCGGATGAGAAGATACTCACGTTCTCCTTAGCAATTTTAACACGTCGAATCTCAAAAGTATCATCCGCCCATTTCTTCGCAATTGCCTCATCATCCGTTACAAGTATATTGTCGAAATATATGTCGGGAGACATCGACCACAGTTCAAAACCAACGGCGCTCTGAAACATTTTCGCACGTCAAGTATCGTATCTACAATGACGCTTGCAGGAGACTCTCCGTTCTTTACATACAATGGGCAACATCCGGAACGGATGTTCATCGTTGAAGAAATCAGGATTGTGTATAAGTCTAGGCTTCCATTTTCCCTTGTAGTTAGGATTGTTGACGAGCGGCGCCAGCCACTTCCCTTTGTACCGCGGATTCTTCTTCATTTTCTGCTTGTACGGCCCGCAACCAGGAACGTCCGCGCATTTCGGATTCGGTACATCCGGGGCCTCCCATTCGCCGTCCATCTCGACGTCCCAGTCGTCGGGCTTGATCGAATCCGGATTCGGTATCATGGGCGGCTCGTCCTCGAGCCATCCCTCCGGCATAACGTCTTCCTCGTCGACTATCTGTGCCGGAGCGTCCTCGTCCCAGTCGTCGGGCTTCTCTGCCAGCGGATCGGGAATCTTCTCTCGGTCGTCCCAATCCTCGGGCTGTTTGTCGTCGGGGTCCTCTATCTCCAGAGGCGGATTCACAGGCGGAGCAAAATCGTCCAGTAACGAGCCCGCGTTGTGGAATTTGTTGTCTACTCTGATCTCGTACATATTGTCAGGCCGTACGATCAGAGTGTACAAATGCGGATTCTTATCTTTGAAATAATCTTCCAGACGGTCCTTCGATTTCTTACAGTGTTTCTCCGTGATTGTACCGTTCAAGGGATTTTTATGTCGAAATATAAAATGGAGCTGAAGATGAAGAAGGTCAGTAAGTACGATACGCCCAGCCTGTGGCATATCGACTCATCTCTTTCGCAAGGTCGTATTTTACCTTGCGAGAGAAATCAGTCGATGTCGGTACATCGCGATGAAACAAAGCGCGTCTACCTTGTGATCATTGCCGCACTTATCAGGCCCAAACATTATCGTGTATGGTGTTTTATCTTGAAATTGTTTCAAGTCCCCATGTTTATCGTCTAACGTGAGCAACTTAAGATAGGCACCGCCACACTCCTGCCCGTCTTGGAAATTAACCTCGTACTGTACAACCAAGGGCTTGTCTTCGAAGTAAAATGGCTTAGTTAATAAGGTAGACACGGCAGCATGTCTGGCTTTGCTCTTAAGCACTAATCCTAGATCCCCGTCCTCGCCATGCTTCTTAGGTTCCTCGATGGACCAGATTCCTAACGAATAACAAAAAGCTAGACCAACAGGCATTCCCACGCTCTCGCTATGGGTCGGGCGAGGCTGAAGAAAGGGCCGGGCGTGTGCAACGCGTCAAGAATACAAGAATACCAAAGAGAGCTTTGACGGCTAAAATATATAAAGACTGACCAAGGGGAAGAGCGAGTGAGATGGAAGGATGGGGTAGCTGAGGATGCAAGAACTCCACATAAAGAACTGGAGGAGACATGTTGAAGACCGCGATGGATGCTTCAGGAGGCCGTGGCTCGTGCCCGAGCTGTAGTGCCACTAAAGAACAAGTGTGTAGCTGGAAGTTTGAGAGTGAGACAGCTTCATTCTCTCAGGGCCTGAGCAGAATGGCTGTTTCATACTCTTAAGGCAGCCTTAAGACAGTGTTTAACGTTTTAAGCCTTTGTCCTGAGGTAATGCACAATAACTGCCTTATGCCTCAAGAGTACAAGACAGCCATTCTGCTCAGGCCCTCACTCTCAACCTTCTGGCTTCACTCTGCAGAACGGAACGCTCGGTTCGCGTACACGTGTCGTCGGCTTTACCGAACTCTATGCGGAGTCCAATGGGAAAACGAACATATTGAAAAAAAATGTGCCATTAACCATCATATTTAGCGATATCCTCGTCGATCTCGTCCTTCTTCGCTTCCGACAACACCCACGAATTCCTAAATATCTCCTCGCTGTCGAAGTGCTCCGCTAGGTGAGCGGGGCCGGAAGGCGCCGGACTTTTGTAAGTCGGCTTCTGTACTGCATCACTGACACCGCCGTCGCTTCTCTCGTCCGCATTTAATATGTTACAACACGCACTCAGGCAAACCAGCACGACGCACGCTACGATTCTTGCCATTTCATATTCCTGAAAAAGAAAAAAAAAAGAGGAGCAAGCGATGAAAACACCGCGCCTACGCTTTAATCCACTTAATTCACTTAAGCGCGCGCCTACTGCGACGCGAGGCACGCGCCGCGAGATAAAACTAACGAGGAGACGGAAGATTCGAAAGAATAATTTCGTGCGAGGCGATCGAAATCACGTTTGCGAAATCGACTCACTCGAGAGAGAGAGACGAGAGAGACGAGAGCCAGTCATGCGAAACTTAACCTCGAACTTGCATCGCGCATACACACACGCACACTCGCGCCGCGTGGCCATGGGGGATGACGACGCGTAAATCCTACACGAATCTCTCGATTAAATTGGCCCGTGCGCGTATATAAAATTCCGCGTGCAGAGAGAGAAAAAATCGCCCCCGTCGTCTTACCGATTTTACGAGAGGAAGTCAAATTCAGCGAATCCTCGGGCGATCGGCACGGCGTGTAACGGCGAGACCGGGATACGTGTTATTCAATTATTTAATAATGATAATTCGATCTGTCCACGTAGAGCAGCCCCGCGACGCGTTCCAGGAAGGGGCGACGCGCCTCCGGAAGTTGCCGGCGAGATCGCGTTAATTGGGGCAGTGGCCCCGGCCGAGGTGCTCGATCGCCGCTCCACGACAACCTCACGTCCACGCGTGTCCACCCACGACGACGGGAGCCCAGGCGCCCAACGGTAACGGCAGAGCTCTCTCTCGTCGGCGACACACAGCGACACACACGCCAGGCCCCGAGCGATAGGTCCGCTGCATCTGCACGGTTTTGCACCTCGAGCGCAGCTGCGCAAAATAGTATCGTGTGCCGCTGACTTTAAACATAAGAACTTAAGCCAACGGCACACGATGCTATTTTTCCTACTGGATTCCTTACGAGAGCCAATCAGTATTTAGCTTTGAGTCACCTGATCGAAAACTCTGCATCCCGATTGGCTCTCGTAAGCAAACCAGTAGGAAAAACCGTATCGTGTGCCGTTGGCTTTACTGTGAATGAGCCTTAATGTGCACTAGTGCAAACAATTCACTGTCGGCATAGCCGAAAGGATTATATATATTTTAACGGCGCTTTTATCGACAAAAGAAGATTCAGGATATAGGCCTTGCTCGTGTTGCTTGAAATTCCAAAAAATTTCTGCACTTTAAAATGCAGCATAAATTTAAAATGCAACTGGACGTTGAAGAGAGAGAGAAAAGAAACAAAGATTTCAAGTGCAACAAGTGCGAGCAACACGAACACAGACCTCGAGTGATGGGGGGGGGGGGGAGGGAGGGGAGTCGGCCGTCTAGGTATTCGCGCGTCGTGGCGCAAAGCGCACGCTGGAGCGTTGACAGTCGCGCGCCCAAAACAATCGAACGCCCGGGTATTCGCCATCGTGACGCAGCACGTTCAATCGCTCTTACATGTCGAAAGTAACATACTTGTTTGACAAAGAGAAAAAAAAGATATATATATTTTCTTTACAAACATTAATCCCTATCAATCGTTCGATTATACCAATTGCATTCCCCGTCCCTCGCGCGTAAACGTTAAACTTAATAAATGCGGTGCCTCCAGCGCTCTGCACAGTCGGCGTTCACTCGGTCTTCAAGGGCGGCGCAAAATACCTCGTGACCGTCCTCACGATCATGACGGCGCTGAAAACAATCGTCCCGACATTAGCGAGGGCTCGGCGTGTATTCGCGCGTCGACTCGACACCGAGATACCTAAGGACGGCGATCGCTCCGGCCGGCATGATCTTGCCGCTGTTGTAAAAACGGTAGCCCATCAGGCCGCCGAGGGCCGTGCTGGTGCCCAGGAAGACCGCGACGTTGGTCGGATCCTGGGAGGTCTGATATGCGCCGTAGCCGAGGACCGAGCCGAAGAGGAGACCCGCGGCCAGCGAGGGGATGGAATCTGAAAAGTCACGGGAGAATCGTTAGGGCACGAGCGGACAGGCCCGTGCAGGTGCCCGCGCGATTCCGTGGCGAGACGCAAATCGATGCCCGGAAGTGCGACGCACAAGAAGCTGCCGCATCGCGAGGCGACGTCGCGCGTCTACGACGATTCCTCGTGCGTTGACCTCCGACCCCGACTCAAGTCTCACGACAGAACCGTAAACGGTTGCGACGATCTTTCCGCACGGGCCCTTTGGAGGCCGCGAGACGGCGAGAGCCGAGGGCTCGAATCGGAGCCTCGCTCGTCGCTCGAACTCACTCGATTTCACGTAACCTAACACCCCGCCGCCGGCCACCGCGGCGGCGTACGCGAACGCGGCGAAGTCGATCGGCATTTCTGCTACGAGAACGCGATAGAGCGGGAGGAAACAAAAACGTATCGCCCCGAGTGTGCCGTGTGACGTCTGTTTATGTAATGTAATCGCCGAGATATCAATTCACTTCCGTATCGCCGCGAGCACGCAGCAGACCGCGCTTACGCAGGCTGGCAAACTCCTGAGAGAGGCTTTCCCCTGCCTCTCCGTCCCGCCTCTCGGGCTATTAGCGAGAACGCGGGCGATAGATCGCGATAAATAGCGTCCCTGTAATCATATATCACGCAGGACGGCGATAATTTGTAATGCACGGCGAGCGATCCGTGACAGCGCGTTATTTCTCGCGCGGATCGTCCGCGGTGCCGCCACCTGCCGCCGCCGTCGACCAATCGCCGATCCCTCTGGCGCGATCCTGTCCGCGTTAAGTCCGATTTTGAATTATGCGCACGTGCGTTAACGATAACGAGATTACAGGCCTGCCCGTTCGGGCGAACATTGCATAACGCGCGAGTTTCGCGAGATCTGTGCCCGCTTCCTTCGCGAATGCTTCCCCGTGTTGTTATGCAAATTATGCAAATTGAGAAACGTGTTTACGCGAGGCAACAAAAGCGCGCGATTTTGCGAAAATAGACGCGCGGCCAGACACGTTCGCGGAAACGCGGCGGAAGGAAAAGCCAGTAAACGCCGGCCTTAAGTTACGTAACAGTCGATACTATAATTTCCCACTCAACGATATAAAATGCGATGTAGCACCTGTTGGACACGACAGCTACATTGTTGATGTTATGTAACCTAATTCGTGTTTACTGGGAACGGAGTAGTTTTGCCTCTTTTTACTTTTGTACGATTTTCATTTAGATCCGGTTGCACCAGCGTTGTTTAACTTTAGCTTAATTCGTTCTCCGTCTCTTCCCAACTGTTACTTTAGAAAGAGACAAACGTGAATTAAACCGAGATTAAAGTTAAGCGATGTTTGGTGAAACCGAGCCTTAAGTCCGATTTCACCAAACGTTGTTTAACTTTAAACTTACCTTCATTCTGCCTCTTTCCAACTGATGCTTCAGAAAGAGACAAACGTGAATTAAACCAAGACAAAGTTAAGCGACGCCTAAGGCCCGACTTCACCAACGTTGTTTAACTTCAAGCTTAGCTTAATTCGTTCTCAGTCTCTTTCCAACCGATGCTTTAGAAAGAGACAAACGTGAATTAAACCGAGATTAAAGTTCATTTTCCCCGTCCTCTGACAACCGCAGTTATCTCTCGCGCGAAAATTCGACGGGAAAAGTCCGCTTTATCGCGTTGGAACGTATGCAGAGTATATCGATTGGAGTTTCTGAAAACCTGAAATGCCTCCAGCGATTAGCGAGGAATGACTCGTCGATCGATGACGATTCGACGAATCATCTCTCACTGGGTCGTAAAAATTGACGTTCGAACTTTAAATCGCGCACTGCAACAGAGTTTTCGTGGGGCTAACCGAGGTTTCCTCGAGCCCGTAATTCAGCAACGATCATGTTCTCCCAATTACCAAGAGTTCGTCGAAGAGCGAACCACCGAGCTGGCGATGCAGATTCGCGCGAGATTCCTTCCCGGACAGCGCGCCGAGTCCAAGAAGAATTCGATTTCCCCAATTCCAAATTATAGGAAATTCTCTTTCCATCTCACTTCTCCGTCCGGAGGACGTTCTTCGAAAAGAATTCGCTTTTACGTCACCGCTGTTTTCGCTCGGATACAGGAGGAAAATTCCTGTTACGCTTGACAAGAATTCGCACCGGAAATTCTTGCGGAATTCATTTTGAATCGACTACGCAAAATCGTAAAGAATATCAGAACAGTGAATCCCGTTTGACCTCGTAACGATCGAGAAATGTCCGCTCGAGGGAAACCTGGAAAACCGAGGGTCAATTCTGTATCTTGCGACGCAGTGAAAATGCTAAAGGCGAGCGACTTGGCCTCTAAGAGAACAGTTGACAGGCGACAGGGCTATTCACTTTTAGCATTTTCACTGTAGCGTAACGTGCAGAACTGACACCCGGGAATTGGGAAATGTATCGCAATCGGGGGGAAGGAGGGGGGGAAAAAGAGACCATCAGCGTCTCGCGTCGACGACGAGGCACTCGAATTCGAATCCCCCGTCGGCTTCGCCGGGGAGAAGCCGTTACACTTTTTTTCTGCCGGGCGAACTGAAGAGTCACGATCGATGACATCACTTGAGCGTCGATATGAGCGTATAAATACCACGCGGTATTCCCCGACAGGCCGGATTCGCCGTGGGTAGCTCGCGTCGCTCGCTCGACATGCTCTCGCACAGCCTGCTCGTCAACACCGGGAACGTACTCTCCCTGAGCGAGGCGAGGCAGAAGGCCAGTCAGAATTCTACGGATGAGGTCAGTTGACGGTTTCGTTGCGTAACGTCCGCGCTCCCCGCGGCCACCGCCAGCGCGGGGCGTCCGTCGAGCGATTTATCGCTCTCCCTTTCTCTCTCTCTCTCTCACTCGGGGCCGAGGTTATGTCGCGCCCCCGTCGTCGTCGTCGCCGCCGCCTCTCACACTCGTCGATCTGATTCCAGCTGATCGAGACGCTCAAGATCATCCTGAATGACGAACAAAGCAAGGGGGATGACACGACAGTTGTACGTATACCGGTTTTCGGCTGTTTCCGGCGAGCGTGTTTCTCCGAACGCGACGTTGACCACCTCTTTTTTTTTCTATCTTTCTGCCGCTCACGGTTGTAGATCAATGGAAAGAAGGACACGAGTCTGCAGGACGTGGATAGGAAAGACCTGAAGATCACGGTCAAAGTGTTCATCCCGTCGCCCGACGTCGACTCGTTGAAGGAGGCGTTGGATCAAGGTACGTCAGCCGTCGCGACGTGTCCCTTTTTGCTCGTCGTCCCTAACGCGCCTTAACGTCTCGCAGCATTCGAGGCGCTATGCACGGACACCATAGAGTCCCTGGTGATAGCTTACAAGAGCGCCGAGGAGCCGGAGTTCGTGCTGTCGTCGTTGAAAAAGATCTGGTCCGTGGTGGAAGAGTACGTCAAGGCTGACAAGTTATGCAGCGTCGGGCTGAGCGACATCAACACAAACACCTTCATCGAGCTGTTCCAGTGGGCCGGCGTAAGGATGAGTTGCGCGAAAAGCGTCTCCCCGCGACGCGTTCTCGCCCGCACGTCTCATCGCGACGTTCCCTTGTTTCCCAGGTGAAGCCGAACATCGTGCAGATCAATTTGGCCACGTGCTGCGTGGTGCCGCCGGCCCTGCAGGAGTTCACTAAGGAGCATGACATTCAACTGCTGACCCACAGCGATCCCAGTCGTGGGTATTTTTGGTTTTCGCCTAGAACAATCGACGAGCGGGAGCGTAAACGTTGATTCTATCGTCTATTTGCAGAAATTCTCCCTCAAGAAGTGCTAGAGAACATATTTGGCTCGCCCGTCTGTTTGCACTGGCTGATAAGATACCAGATCCATCTCAAATGCCGTGGAATTTTATCGGCGAAAGGATACCTGCTGCGCATTAATAAGTCGAACGTCAAACCTTAACGCCGACGTCGTTAAGGTCGACTCACCAATTGTTGCCACGGTTCGACGCGCCGCATGTCTCACGTATTGTATTATCGGCACGCTTTTACACGGAAAACTCGTTACTTAATTTTTGTGATCGCAAGCATTTCCGATGTTTTATTGTATATAAATGAATATGTATAGGCTTCTGTAGCGTAGCGTCGCGTTAAGCGACTTATTCTTACCCGGTGAACGCCAACTGACAGTTCCGTAACGTCAATATTTACCTTCCAACTCAACAATGTAAATGTTGCTGCACGGTCTCGCGAGCCCGAGGTTCTAGCTACGCTTACACTTGCCGTGAGACACTACAGTGTCTCGTGATAGCGTGTATTGTACAACATACATAACGGTTGTGAGTAGAAAGTTATAATATTGTTGCTACGCAATTGTTGGCGTTTACTGGGTATCGATTAGCTCTTGTGAGTTTTTGTATAAATTTGATATAACTTTTTATAGCATGATGTAGGTAGACGCGCATTTTTCTCTTCTTTTTTATTCAGTTTCTTAACGACCACTTCAGTAGTTTACCGTTGTAAACCATTCGAAGAATAAAGTATTGCAATTTATCGAGAGAAAAGGCGAGTGAGCGTTGAAGTGAAAATCGCGGTACTTTACCCTAAACTACCGGAGGGAAACTTTTCTTTTTTTTTTTGCGTGTCACGCCATTGCCTCGTTCTCGAGGTTTATTTCGTTCCACGTGCGGACCATGCGATAGTTTTATCGTCCTCGAGCGGCTCGTAGCCCTCGCTTAGCGGTAGCCGATCGGGAGTCCGGCGAACGGTGGTGACACCGAGAGGCAGATCCTTCCTTTTGTGCATATACGCGCGCACGTGTATGCGTGTTCCCGACGTTGTCGTCGTCGTCGGTCGGCCCCGATATATGCGCTTCGTTTTTTCCCTTTGCCACTACCGCCTTGTGCTCTCCGCTGCCTTCTCGGATCTTTTCCCTTATCCGCTCGTTCTGCTATTCCGCTCTTCCCGTCCCGTTCCCCGCGCCCGGAGGTCTCTTTTGCGTTAAGCCGCCACCGCGTGGCGCACACATTGCGGGGACGGCAACGCGAAGCGAAAGGACGGGACCTACAGAGGACCGCAAGGATAACGTAAACGCCGTCCCCCTCTCTCTCTCTCCTATCCTGGGTATCCTGGCGGGTTTCAGCGGACGAAACGCGAGGAGGAGAAAAGCCTCGGGAGTTTTCGAAGGAGGGAGCGAGTGAAATCGAACGTTAATACCGAAATGTCGTTCGCGACCACCTTGACGAACCTTCGTCCACGATGGAGGATAAACGACCGGGGTCGACTCGGGGTGAGACATATGCCGGTTATCGCGAAATAATCGCTGACGTCGCGCGCGATCAAGCCGGGGGAACGGAGGGGCGGGAAGAGATCTATTTAGCGAGATCCGCCACTGCCTTTTCCGCTCCCTCTTTCGTCCTTGTCGCGCGAGCCCTTCGCCGGCGCGCGGCGCACACCGCGTCCGTCATCCCACCCTTTGCGCCCCTCGTTCCGCACGCTCTCGGCGGCGACTCCCTTCCTCCCTCCCTCCCCCCCCCTCCTCTCTCTCTCTCTCTCTCTCTCTCTTTCTCGTTTTCTCTGTTTCATTCTCACAGCCGCCGCGTCGAGAAGCGGAGTATGCGAACCCCGCGATACTATGTTATGCCTGCGGATCGCGGGTCTGACATACTTTGTATGTTAATGCCACATAATGTCGGTTTTGTTCCTCTTTTCAGCGTTTATTTGCTCGACTTCGCCTCCCGGTCGCCTCCGATCGCTTTTGTCGCGAACGGTGCGTGCGTTCCCCTCCCGCCCCCGCGGATATCGCGGCCTCGTCCGATCCCGGAGGAGAGACGTTTGCGAGTGACGGCGTCCCTTCGTGCCGAGCGCGGCGAGAGATCCGTTTTCGGAGGAGTCGCGTATCCCGAAATCGCGCGGGAGAGCCAAGCTACCCCGACGGCGCTGGTGACGTTGTCGTCAAAATGGTCTTTCCGATAAACGTGATACGCGTTTATTTGTACGAGGTCACGCAGCGGCGATTGCCTCGAACGTGGAGACCACGATACAACGTGCAACGTTGCCCGTAAACGGCTGCCGAGTAGGAAATTATAGTAGTATTGACGTGACGTCAAGCCCGTATCGGACTACGGACTGAGATTGAGATTAGATTGGAATTGGATCAATTAAAGTAAAAGTTACTAAACTTGAAATTAGTCTGTGATTGGTCAAATTTCAATCACGGGTTTTCGTATGTGCAGGCTATCGAATTCGCTATAAGAGAGCGCACTCCAATGAAATCGACGAATTTTACGACTGTCGCGAGGCGGCTTTTTCTGCTGAACGCGCGGCCGTTCAACGTGGCTTTCATTTCACGTGATGCGCGCCACGTAACGTGGACCCCGCGATGCCACGTTGACGGATGATGCAACCGCGATCGCGTGGCGCGCCTCGGAGGAAAATGAGGGCGGGCTCTCCGCGGGGATCGGGGGAGGACACACCGGCGAGGGAGGGTCGGGGAAAGCTCGGAGCCGTTTGTTGCTGTTATCGCGCCCGGGCCCCTTCCGAGAAGCGGCCGTCGCCTCGCCGTTAATACGCGAGGAATGGGACGGGGGGAACCGAGGAAGCATCGAAAACAAATTATCGGCGGGACGCGTCGTGAAGCCGCGTATCGATAGTAAATTAGCGTCGACGAGGCCCCGCGGGCCTAGGAACAAACAACTGGCGTAATTAATGAAGCTGTTGAGGTGTCCGCGGGATATGATTAACGAGACGACGGTGACGTAACATAAGTTACGTGTGGCATCGCGGAACGACGGCGGGTTAAAGGGACGGGCGGGGAGGAAGAAAGGGGGAGCGAGAGAGAGAGAGAGAGAGAGAGAGAGAGAGAGGAGGGGAGCGGCGGCAGGCAAGCGGCAACGTCGGCGAAGTAGGCGGAGATGACGCAAAAGGAAAAGGCACCCTCGC
>NW_011967197.1:539573-547163 GCF_000949405.1 Vollenhovia emeryi
TTAACGAGACGACGGTGACGTAACATAAGTTACGTGTGGCATCGCGGAACGACGGCGGGTTAAAGGGACGGGCGGGGAGGAAGAAAGGGGGAGCGAGAGAGAGAGAGAGAGAGAGAGAGAGAGAGAGAGGGGGATCGGCGGCGGCAACGGCAACTCGGCAGTAGCGAGTGAACGCAAAAGAAAGCACCCTCGCTCTCGGGGCCCGCGCGATGCAAAGACGGGATATAAATAAGCGGCTGTCGTTTGCGGAAGCAGAAAACGGGCAAAAGGACAGAAATAAAGAAGAAGTCGAGGAAGAAAGGGAGCTAGCGACGGAGAAAGGAATAAATAAGTCGAGGGCAGGGGGGAGCGGACGCGGAGGAAAGGAGAAAGAGAGGGAGAGAGAGAGAGAGAGACGGGAGGAGAGTCGGCAGCCCGGCCTCTCGGGTCCCTTGTCGCTTCGCTCGACCAACGTCCCCGATCTACTACTTTCGCGGTAGATACGATACGTCCTCTCGCATCGGAGAGCTTTTATTCCCGCTGGCAGGTGTACCCGCGTCTCGTTATCCGCGGAGTCACTTTTTTTCGCAGGGCGGATTTTTCGGAGGCGCGCGTTCCGTCGAGAGCGGGACGGACCGCCGCGCCGGCCTCGACCTCGACTAACGATGATCCAATCAGATATGAGATAAACGGATCAATTTATCCCGCGATATGCCTGGCCCCGGATTAAAATTAATACGAGTCTCTCGCGTGGTAGGAGCGCAATAGTTATGGGTCAGCGCGAAGCCCCTCGCTCACGGTCACGCAGGCCAATTAATTCTCTTCAATTTAATTGGACATTTTTAGGGTGATTTTAAGCCGGGAAAAGATCCACTCCCAAGATTCGCGCCGCAGAATCCAAAGGCAGCAGCAACAACATTGAGAAGGGAAAAAAAGAACCGTTGAAACTGCCCAAGGACAGGACACCCTGCATACGCGCGTATACGCGGCGTGCATATATGCGGGAGCGGAGCGGAGCAGAACAGAACGGTGCGGAATCGAAGGAGAAAACGGAACACGGAGCGGCGGAGAAGCGCGAGCTGACTGCGGCAGGGGCGCAGCATGTTTATTGGCGCATCTCTCAGTCTTAAATCTTTATGTTGTCTCCGCGACGGGGTCCGCTCGGCTATATCCCCCCCCTCCCGGTCCCATCGGCGCGGCGGGCCCCACCGCGTCGGAGAAGGACGGAGGAACCGAGAAGGGCAGCGGAAAGGGCCCCGAGAGGGAGCGAGCTCGGCCAAGTCGGGAGAGCGAGAGCGAGAGAACTAGAAAGAGAGGCGTTCGCCGGGGCACACGGGGAGAGATATATCTTCCCAGGGAGAGTTGCGGTCGCGAAATCGAGTCAAGAGAGTCGGACAAACCGACGACCGTAGGCGCGCATCCACCGCATTACGCACACAGAAGCCGCGATTTTAACGTGCCTCGAGAAACGGCCGCGTGTCGCTCGAGCGAGGGGGGAAATAGCCCCGTTGTCTGACGCCGAGAGCGCGTTATGCAGAATTTTAGAAAACCACCGACGGCCGGTCGTCGCGAAAAGCGCGGGAAATGCGACGCGGCGGAGCAGGGGGGGGGGAGCGGGTCCGACGTGAAGCCGTACCGATAGCGCGCCTCGTTCGATGTACGTCATCGGCGGAATCGGCGCGATTACGATCCTTTCCGCGTATCGCGGGGATATCGCTCTCGAGAGGTGTTCAGAGACAAAGCTCAACGTTGCCCGGTAATTTCCGCGCGCTCTTGAAGAGAAGGAGAGAGAAAGAAAGGGGGAGACACCCCCGGTAGCACAGTGTATTGGCTAAACGTTGGCCGAACATTGGTCTAAAATTGATACAATATTAGACCAATATTGGTGAAGTACGTATTGGCTAAATAAGGGTCAGAGCACAAAGCAGCGTAACAGCTTACGACAAAGACGCGAGCGTAAACGTGGATAGCGCACAAGCTTCGGCCTATGTTGTACTTAAGGTCCGAACACTCGAGCAAACTTAAGGGAAATGACCAATGACTGTCGAAAACGCGAGCAGCCATTTTGAAACTTAAGCAATGCTGAAAATTCCGATTGGTTGAAGTTCTTAAGTTTCAAGTCTCACTGCTCAAGTTTCTTCGTGTGTTTCCAGCTTTAAGGCCCGAACCCACGAAAAGACTTGGGCAGTAAATTTAAGACTTAAGAGAAATGACCAATGACTGTCGAGAACGCGAGCAACCATTTCGAAACCTAAGCAACGCTGAAAATTCCGATTGGTTGAAATTCTTAAGTCTAAAGCGTCGTCTACAATAACCGGCGTAAGCGTGGAGTAAGAAGAAGTAAGAAAACCTAACCTTTACCTTTCAGTGTAAAAGCTAAAGAATAGACATAATTTTTTTAAATATTTGTAGCACTGGTCGAACTACGCTTTAATTCGCCGCGAGTAAGCGTCAGAGCTGAAGTAGGAGTAGGAAATGGAAATGATCCATTTCTTTACTCCTACTCTTACTTCTTACGCCAAGCTTACTCCACCTATTGTAGACGACGCTTAAGTACGACGTTACTTTCACACCGAAGCTTGTGCGCTATCCACGTTTACGCTTGCGTCTTTGTCATAAGCTATTAGGGCCATCGCACACAAAATTGCGTAGCTGCATATGCATAGCACAAGATCGTCTCAACCAATAGGGCCATCGCACACAAAATTGCATAGCTGCATGTGCATAACATGAAAGCCGTTTAAACCAATGAACATCGAGCATTGAGTCGCCATATTGATTTACATAACATGCTCATTGGTCCAGACGGTCTTGTGCTATGCATATGCAACTATGCAATTTTGTGTGCGATGGCCTATAAGCATGTTATGTAAAACAATATGGCGACTCAATGCTTGATGTTCATTGGTTGAAACGGTTTTCATGCTATGCATATGTAGCTATGCAATTTTGTGTTCGATGGCCCCTACGTTGCTTCGTGCTCCGACCCTGAGAGAAAAGGCGCGTCCCGCTTACAATATTGCGCCAATACATCGTGCCACTAGAGACGGTTTGTATCCACGCGGCGCGAAAAGAATCTCTCCAACGTCTTAAACGCAGCCGCGCGACAAGCGACGATCGAGATATCGCTGCGCCCTTTGATCGCGTCGCGTCCGTCCATCGTCAGGCAGTCAGTTCGTCGGCCAGTCGAGTGATCGCGCTCGCGCTTTGCACCCGTTCCGAAAACGCGATCGCCGGGACGCTCGAGACCGACGTCGCGTCGTCTCGTTGTCGTCGTCGCTCGCGAACGTGAATGTGAACGCCGCCTCCCGGCGTAGCGACGCCGCGACGGCGGTAGAGAAACGCACGACCGGCGGCGATTGACGGCGTTGTCGGCAACGACGGTGAGTTTAACCGCCCTGCGCGTAACGTCCGTGTCGCAGCTGCGTCGCGTTTAAGTTAGTAATTGAGCAGCGATCGGCCGCCGTTTGCCGGAACGGTCGCAGCCACGCGGCAAATCGCCGGAGGACCGTCTCGATCCTGCCGTGCGCCCCTTTTCGGATCGTCGCGCGGCCGCGCGCCGAATTTCGTAATGGCGTCCCCGAGCACGCTCGCGGTCGTCAATTTAATTTGGTTAATTTACGAGAGGTGGCGCCACCGAGCCGCGCGTGGGCGCCTGGGAGAGCCGCCGCTTGAGAAATTGGGCCCGGGATGGCGGTACGAATGGTGTGTCGTCCGATTGCTACGTGCGGCTCGCGTGAATCTTTAGACGGTGCGGTAAATTGCAAGATTACGTCTGCATTGTTGATGCATTACGAGACTCTCTCACGTAAATATATAGCCAATGTAAATTATGAATTGTAAATTGAATGACCGATGGATTGACCAATTTCCTCTGCCGCGGCAGTTCGCCTAAGCAGGAGTATATAGTTTCGTAAAGTCGATCGGTGGTAATCCCTACGTTAGGCCTCGAGTCGTCCAAGGTATTCGATCTAGAGGCCTGTCGCAGTGAGAAATGATGCGATGGTGTCGATTCGACGGGTCCTTTCTCGCTGGGGCGTCCGCGATGCTAGAACTCGGTCCAAGTTCCTACAAAACTGAATCGAGAGACAAAGCATCATTATTATTATTATATCGCGAGAAATGCATATAATTTCTCCGTATCTTCAATTCAATTTCTTTAAAACCCCCAAATATTTTTAATACTTTTCCTTATCAAAAGAAATTTGTTAAATTGCTGCTCTCATCCCCCCCCCCCCTCTCTCTCTCTCTCTCGCTCGCGACGATCTCTAATATTCTCACTTTATTTTTCAGATTTAACAGCACCACCGGAAAGCCTCGGATAACTCTTGCGTCTCGGACGTGCGAATGAATCAGCGGAACGACGCCGTCATGAGAGGTACACGCCAGATACAATTTCACTCGCGAGAGGGGAGAGAGCGAGAGAGAGAGAGAGATATTGCGGCGAGCATTCCGCCGAAAGTTTTCCGCAGGAATTGCCGGTGTATCATCGCGACGCGGTCGATCGGTCCCCCCCGACGATCCCTAAGTGAAATATCATCGGCAATCATTCACGCTCGATCCTTATCGCGCGGCCGACGTGATCCCTGACCCCGCCGAACTCGGGAGCAGTTTTATATGCGGGCCCCCGCGGCGCGTGAATAAGCCGCGGCGTGGGTGCCGGCTGCGCCTGCACGTGGAAGAGAGGAGTGTCGTTCGTTCGGGTCCTGCCGCGGCTGGAATGTAAAACGCGGGCTCCTCTCCTCTCCTCTCTTTCTCACCCACGAGCGGTCGGCGCGGACCCGAGGATCCACGCTCGGTTGTCCGCGGAAAAGTATTCGCGGGCGACGCGCGACGCTCCGCACGCAGGGGACGCGGCGGCGATAAATAAGAGCTTCGGCATTTCGCGCGTTTGTCCCCGCGCCAGCGATACAGCGAGAGACGCGACTTCCGATATTCGAGTACCTATCTTATCTGCCCCGGTCCCGTCGGCCGATGCATCGCGGTATGCGCGTCGCGATCGGTGAACAATATATATATATATATATATCTATAAATATATATATAAAACAAAGATAAGGAGTGAGAACGGGGAAAGCGCCGCTCGCTGAGACCCTCCGCGTGTTAACGCGGTCCCCGGCCGCGTAGCCGTTTCTCCACGATAGAGACCGACCGGCGCGCGATGAGGAAAAGACGTAGAAAAACCTCCGATTGTTCGTAATTCGGATGTTTACGCGCCTTGAGCCACCCCGTCGCTCGCTGAATAGAAGCCGAATCAGGCGGCGAGACGCACGCGCGCGCCTCGGTTTCGAAAGATGTTAATTAGGCTTTTACGGTACACGGCCAATTCCAATCTACATTGTGTGTACGAGGTGAATTCTCTCGCGGGAAGGAAATCGCGCAATACTTTTAGGCCCCCCCGGTACACGCGTTGCGAAAAAGTGAAATGTGTTGTACCATTGCGTTTCCATTGTTGTGCCACGGGGAGGCGTAAAACGGGGCAAGGTTGCATTCGCGATTGTTCGGAAAGAGTCCCACATGTAAGTTCAAGTCAGTCCCGAATCCCTCGTGCGTCCAACTCCGTTGCATTTTGTCTATTTAGATTTTTGTTTCGTCTACACACGTGCGTGCGAATCGATTAATTTCCAGGGGAAGGCAACTCTGCCTATTAATTCAATCAGACAAATACGAGATATACTTACGACGGATAGAATTGCAGAAATAGTCCACGGTATTAATTCAGAACACCCGACTTTCTACGACGATCGCGAGATCTGAAATACGCAATAACATCTCAGCGGCGTATAAATGAAGACATTGCGGCGGTAACGAGCGAGCGATGACGAGAGAGCGAGAAGAATATAGAGAGAGAAAGAGAGAGAGACGAGGGTGCGCGTCTCTCATTGTGAAAATCTCGGGGATCCCTGACCTCCGGTGGCTGCTCGCTTTAATTACGTTTGTCATTTCGTCGGCCGGTGTCTCATTATAAAGAAAGTTCGAGACATAACTCAGCACTTGTTGCGAACTTAGGTGGCCTCTTTCTAGTAACGGCACTAACCAGCCCAACCAAACGACCATAGCAGCAAGCAAGCAGCAAGCAAGCAAGCAAGCAACCAACCAACCAACCAACCAACCGACCGACCGACCGACCAGCCAGTCATGAGCCCCCTTTTACCTTACGTATAGCCCTCCGCGTGCCTCTCTTCGCATCGCCGCTCTAGATCTTCGGATAAGAGCGAACACCATTTTAGCGGTTCCTTACACACCAGACATCCGCTCCCTTCCTATATATATATATATATATATATGTATATATATACATATATATATGTACGCTGGACTTTGGAGAGCACGGTTGCATTTTTTCCGCGCGAATGTGTCAAACGACTCGCGGGAGGAAAGGGCTAAGGAGGATGATGAACGGAGGGAGCGGGAAAATGGAGAAGGAACCGGGGGAGGAATTCGGGAAAACGAGAAAGAATTAAAAGGATAGAGACGCTCGTCGAAACCTTCTTTCTAATCCCACATGTACGGCTGTCGAGATTCGTACACGCGTGAGAGCGGAGGAAGCGGAAAACGGGATAGCGTACCGTTTCGCGCGCGCGCGCGATAAGGGTTTCGTTGTTCTTGCGGGCGAGAGAGAGAGAGAGAGAGCGGCGTTACGTCGGCGCGTTTGTCGTCCCGCTGGACCAGCGCTACCGTTTTCGTTAATCTCCTCTTATCTCGGCGACCGCATCTCGGCGGCTTGTAGAAATGCTGTTTAAATACCGTACCGCCCCGGGGGAGGGGCGAGAATTCCGTAAAGAATCGGGGTGCACGTTATATCATAGCATAACTGGTGTGCCCACTCTGTCCTTTGTTTTGTTTTGCGCCGATCCCTTCTGCGCATCCGCCATTATCCTGGCGCGGCCAATGAGACGGATGTTGTGTATGCGGTGGTGTGACAGTGCGAAAGGATTTCACGCACCAAAGTAATGGCGGAGTACCACGTGATCGAAACCGAAAAGATTAAAGGGTCGACAGAGAGTGGGCGTACTAGTTACACTATGGTTGCATTATCGATAACGTTTAATCCGAGGAGTAAATCATGGTGTACAGATTTGGCGATATTATCCAAAAGAGTGTGTTTAGCTCGGAAAAATGTAGAGAGTAACATCGATCCCATACAGCACGCATGTCTAAAAGACAGTTTCAAAACGTCTTTAGGTCGTCTCTTGATTATGGACGACTTGAAGATGTTTTAACCCTGCGCATACGGACTGTAATTTCGCTGCTTCCGCCTACAGACTGGGTCGAAAACGCCCAGGCACTATTTTCACTGTGTTACATCGCTTTAAAAAATCTGAAAAAATTCATGAATACTCTTGAACATTTCTAGAATGTGAATCAACAATGATTTAAGCGCAAAAGTTATTATATTTAACACTATAACTTGTTATTTGAAGGAAAACGATGGAAAAACGGATTTTTACTTAAATTTCAATAATTAAAAAATGCGTAGTAATTAAGAAAAGTTATCATGGATTCTGGTCATGGACACCCTACTGTTTAAGAAAAACCGGGCTGCGATCGTTTTTGCCAAAAAAAGTATAATTATTTCATCGCTTGAAAATGCACAATTTTGACGAGGGG